>NW_010535548.1:103003-112158 GCF_000687285.1 Phaethon lepturus
AAGCTTTATTTGCTCTTAACACTTACCAGCCCTTCTAGATTTCTCTACCTCCAATTCACACCTTTTTTACATTTCATTATGAAGTAAATATAATACCACATTCCTAGACGAGGAGACCTGGAGCCTTACTTCTATTACTACTGCCCTCAATTTTTCTACTTGGTATGCAGGCACATTTGTTACCATAGGGTTATATGGGAGATGCCACAGACCAGGCATTATTTTTATTTGAGGGAAGAGCATTAAAAAAATACTGTGACAAAAAAGGAGGCTTACAGCTACATGATTTTGCAGGCAGCCACACAAGTAAGAATGCAGGTCAACTTCCCATTTTTTTAATTAATAAATTGCTAGACAGACCCAGCAGCTATTTCCCAGTATTATGACTTGAAATTTTAGTTTCTTCAGACCGCTTCTTACACCTTCCAGCTAACCTTGAACTGCAGAACTCTAGCAGTTTATCAACATGGACTCTTATCCCTCAACTGTTACACAGGGTATGTTTATAATAGAGACTTGTGTTCCCTGCCCTGGTGATACAGTAGATTTTTCAGAAAATCAGAGCCAAAAGGAGACCAGATGATCATTTCAACAAGAGAAAACAAGAATGAGTTATTCTCTCTCTGAATCCAAAATTACATTGTGGAACTCATCACCAGTCTACGTTCTGGAAGCTAAGTTACAAACAAGTTCAAAATAAATACTTTTATGAATTTAAGTGCTATTAAACAAAACTTCCAGCAAAGAAAATCCTTAAGGAGTTGATTACTAACAGTTGAGAAAATATACCAGGGAAAGGATACGTACTGTCTTTTACTGTTCTTTGATCATCTATTACCAGAGACATTACACTGGGCTAAAAACGGACCTCTATTGTAAGAAGTTACCACATATTTATGTTCTGGAAAAACACATTAACTTGTCTTCCAGCTTTTAATAATAATCATCATCCTCCTCCTCCATGGAAGAATCTTCTGAAGTATACTAAAGGTAAGTGGCAGAAGAGTAAGTTTAGTATGTGAAATTACCAAAGGAAGAGGCAGCAGTAAAGGAGACACACAAGGCAAGGCATTCAACCGGAGTAAGTTGTTTTACGCCCTCAAATTGGATCATACCGACTTCACACTGCTTAGGAGCCAAACAGTAATAAATGATACCAAATATAACATTTAATATTGCAAAATACTGTCTATATTTCCTCTAGAAAAAAAAAAATAGAGAACAGCTCCCACACATGTGAAAGGCTATAAAATGAGGGGGGGGGAAAAAAATCAGATAAGGCATTGCCTTTTTCAGGGGGGCATAATCAGTCACTGAAAAATAGAGATGTGTGGGATTCCTTCTTTCTCACTCCCCAAGGACTTTATAGGTCAAAACTTGCGCTGGGAATTGATACAGCAATGGTCCAAGGGATCCAAACAGCTCACACCTCATGAATCTTTCCCCACCGCAAAGGCCAGATGAAACCTCTGTGGTACGGCGTGTTTTCTGCATTATTGTTTCTGCTTTCATTAGGATGATCAAAAACAAGCTCCCACAGCAAATGTCTGGTTCTTATGCCTCTACTCAGTAGCTTATGCACAGATTTATGTGTGAATTAATAATCTAGCCCTTCAGCTCAGGAAAAAAGCTTTTTGTAATCCAACCTCCAGAGATTTCTAAATTCAGACCCTGCAAGTAATCACTGCGAAAGTAAAATTAGAGCTTTCCAGACCAGAGCCTGAGTCCATTTCCCCCTCTTCTACAGTGAATTACTAAAGCTGACCAGCAAGATTCTGATACAAAAATGCTGATGCAAGAGGACAAAAAAAAAATATTCCTTGAGAACACATTTATTCTGCTAAACCCCTCCTCAGAAGCCAGGCAGGGAGGCACTCCCCGCTGCCCGACCAGCTGGCTAGCCTGGCTGGCTTCTTTCCAGCCTGCCTGCCAGCCGGCCAGGCAGCAGGCCAGCGTGCCAGGCAGCCCCTGGCTGGGGAAGAAGCACATTTGCAAAAAAAAACCTGAAACAAAATTGTTTTGTTTTGCCTGAAGTTCCACCACATCAACGTTCTGTTCCGGCATGGGATGAAACAAAATGTCAACAACGCAGAATTTCCCACAAAACAGAAATACCCTCTTCTGGCCAATTCTAGTCACAATCCATATGTGTGCTGTTGTTATTGCCTCTCCACAAAAATAACTGTCTTACAGTGCCTGCTTCAATTCCACTTCAGAAGCATGGACTTAACGGCAATGAGTACTGAAGAATAGGTCCCATGTCGGTCAAATTAATCAAGTTTTTATAAATAACATAAAACATGATAAAATTCTTAATACCTGAGAACAGGGTTCAGTATTTTAAAACTGCTACAGTTAAATACTGCCTTCTGCAAGACTTTTATAAAAATAGCTCTTTAGTCAGCTTACTTGGTCAATGCTGCTGCTTATAGTACTAACTTCACAACACTACAGACTGTAACCAGAGGGATATTTTACAAGGACTTTGTCATCATGCATATGGTGTTATTCTACCGATCTATTCCCTGGAGAACTAACAAAGCACCTGGATTTCTAATTACCACTATACCAACCCTAATTACCACTATACCAACCTCATGAGTGACCAGCAATGCAGACTGTTCCCTGCTATTTGTAAAATAACCTCCTCCCACTTAAGAGATCCGGTTGCCTTTTCATCTTTCTATATATCTTAACTGTATTAGAAATGCAGTTGCAAATACCACAGTTGCTCTAATTAGGGGATAGGGCACTAGAAGATAAATGCATTACCTCATGCCAACATATTTTGGGTCTTGATAAGGATGAAGTCAGAGTTCAGTAGATAATTCATTCCCACCAGCTCCTAATTTATTTCATGTTGCCCTAGCAGCAGTTGTAGACTTCTGCCGACTCCCACTAGCTCTAGTATAAGATCAAAGCTGCTTTAACTGTCAGGTCGCTCAGGTGATTGTTTTGTTTTGTAAGAAAATTGCATTCTACCTGTACTTCATGCAGACAGAATCATTTATTCAGCAGGCTGTGGCAGGAGAACTGGACAGAAATGGAAACAAGTGATTATTAATTTTTTTTAAACCAATCAAAGGAAATCATCCTTGTTGTACATCTATCTGTTCCATGAGGTTTCAGCCTGTTTTCATTAATAAAAAAGGCAACAAATCCAAAGTCATCTGTTTTTCTTAGAAACATTGATCTCTTATCAATTTTATGCCTGTGCTGCCCTTAGCACATGTTTCTGAAGAGGCCACAAAGACAAACACAGTTACTTTCAACTACAAAGCCTTTCCAAGGGACATCAATACATACAACCTCAGTTTCTCAGTCAGAATGAAAAATATTGACGTTTCCCCAAATAGATTTTTAACCTGATGAATCCAGCCATTTTTCTAAAGATGGCATCCTGTTTAAAGCACAAAAAAGAATTGTCATTGTTCCTAAATAACTGCTTTTAATTTTTTAAGCCAAAGAATTTTTCTGCTCAAAGGACAATAATAGCCTTTATGTCCTGCCTCCCATCCTTTAGTTCATCCTCTCTTCAAAACAGCTCAAGACACTTCTGGTTCCTCTGAAGTAAATTCCTGTATGCACTAAATTCATGCATTCTAATTTTAAAAAAATAATAATCTCACATCAACTAATGGACACATTAAGAAAAGAGAAACTAGTGAACCCATCAAACAACAAAAATAAATGATGAATTATTAACCCTCAGCTGAAGAATTTCTAGGCCAAGACTCATGACTCATCTTTTTCAACGAAACAGCTTGTGAAGTAAAAATGTTATTTTACTACAGTTTTGGTAACACCTTACATTATATTCTACTGTAAGTTAACTACTACAGCCATCAGTTTTCCAGCATTATTTCTTACATTAATTTCAACTGCTTTAGGTCTTTTTGCTTGCAGAAAGTAGATGGAAGACCCTTCAGATTGAAAGGGTGGAAGATTGATTTAGAACAAATCAATGAAATAAATGGTAACCAATTGTCAGGACTCAATATTATTCCCCAGAGTTTATAAGGAATTAAAAAAATGAATCATCAAATCATTAACTGTGACATGCAGAATGCCATTGAAAACAACTACAGGATTAATAGGGTGGGAAGCAGGAAGAGTGGCATGAGTTTACAAAAATCAGTTGCAAGGAATGAAGGGTATTAAAGTACAGAAATCTGATCTCTGTACAGGTAAATTGTAGGATTGCAGTAAAGCACAGAATTATTTAAAGATACAATAAAAGAGGAAGGAGTCTATATGACTTCTGTGGAGGCAAGTAATGCTCAACCTCCCTCTCTTTAAACATATTTTTAAGGAGTTGGCAGAAGATGAATAAAAGAGATACTGTTAACAATGCATTTCGATTTCTACAAGTCTTTCAATAAGGTTTATCACCTAAGCTATCTTGGGATATGAGAGAAGGTTATCTGATGAAGACTGAAGGGCAGAATAAGACTGCTTTCAGAAGAGAGCCATAATTATTACAGGTTACCTTTGCTGGAACCCATATTATTCGATATATTCATAAATTATCTAGAAACAGTGGAATAGTAAAGAGGTTTTGGATTATTTGGAGTACTCAAAATTAAAACCGATTGTAGAGAGTTGCAGAAAAGTCCTGCTATCCTGTATGACTTGGGATAAAGAGGCACATCAAGTTCAGTGTCCATAAATGCAGAACAACATATATGGGGAAAAGATGGCCTAATTATGAATAATGGTGGAGTATAAATCAACACCCTCTGCCCTGAAAAGATCAAGTCCTTTTGAATACCTGCACAAGACACATTCTCCAATAGACAAAGGATTAAAACACTAGAAAGAAAACAAAGCATTACAATCTTTGTCTTAACCCCAGTCTAGCTGTATCTTGAAAACACTTTTGAAGTCTAGCTCCTCACCTAAGAAGAAAGAAAAAGTAAGCTGCAAAAAGATTGAGGTAAGTTATCAAAGCTTCCATAGAGGAAATATTAAATGAACTGGCAGAAGAATTAAAGCAGGCATATAATAAAAATCCACCTAGTCATGACAAGCATGGGAAAAGCAAATAGCAAAGGGTCATGCCTTTCTCTTACTACAGAAACCCAAAGGCCATTAGCTTTGAGCTTTTCGATAGATATTTTAAAACAAAGGGAAGTATCTTCCTCTTACAACAGTGAAACTGTGGAATTTAATGTCACAATGTGGTGTGGAGATAAAAAGTATGAATTATCTTAAATAGGTAACTAAACAAATTCATGGAATAAAAGTCCATCAAAAAATGTATTAAATACATTGATGTAAATACAAGGTATGTTTGTAAAGGCCAAGGTTACCAGAAAGTAAGAGAAGTGTATTACCATACCTGTTTCATTCTTGTATTCTTTCAGTGCCTGCTACTGGCAACTATCAGAGTAGATATACAGCTAGTTGAACTGCAAGTAACATCTTTATCATAAAGAGGTATTTAGAAATGACAGGCTTGATTTGGATTCTCTGATTATTCTTCTCCCTACCTCAAACTCTGCCACAGTTATTATATGTTAATTTCTTTTTCCAGATAGGATTCATCTCTGCATATTTATACCTGCACAAGAGCTACGTGCTGTCTGAGAAATAGGCCAAACCTTTACCCTCATGCTCTTGGATTAAATGAGTTAATATGAGCATATTTAGATCTGGACCCTTCAGGAGATGATCTTATGGTCAGCCATTGCCACTGAAAAGAAATACCAGAAAGAACTCAAAATATTTTCCATACCGGCTTACCACAGTTTTCCATCCCATTCTGTTTAGAAACCCTGAGTCAGCACCTGGAGTACCTTGGGCTCTGTGGAGATGACACAGAAGCTGAAGATCAGATCCTTGAAAGTCTGAATGGGATTCTCCTGGCTCTTACTGAAGATAGCTAAGTATCACTCCAAATCACTCTTTAACCATTTGCACAATCCAAAGGCATTCACTGCAGGTTTTAGTCTCCTGTGATAACCTGTATTACACAAAGCAATTGCTGCTGGAACTACAGCTGTCCTCAGCCTGTTTTGTTGTTTTCCTTCCTCATTGTACACTTGCAAATGTACCTGTGACCAGATAAAGCTACTGGCCACTAAAACACCTGCAGCTGCAGACAAATTCCAAATTTAATATTTTACTTATTACAAACTCCTAGGATTAAATTGAGGTGACCCTCTCAGGTCAAGATTTTAAAAAGTAGTTCCTAGCCTCCTTATAAGAAAGTCTTTAAGGTCTCTGCACATTCTCCTGAAATGACATAAACCTGCATTTATTTAAATCCCTAGCAGATGGCGATTTGACTACCTTAAGGAAAATTATACATATTTTTGATGAAAAAAGGCTAAGGGAATTGACTGTTCTAATTGCTAGTCTAATAAAAGATGCTGTGCCTACCTACAAAATTAATTGCTAGGCCATACCTCAGGAATAGAATCTTAATCCCTGATTTCCCATGCCTTATGCAAACATCCTTTTACAGCCAGAGAAGATGAAACTGCTTTCCTCTTTGCTTTGCCAGCTGTGCTTCAATTCAGCATGAAGCAGAATAATCAGCTGGAACTACACTTGCTGCAATTCAAGTAGATGACTATTCCCATATATTTAGACTGAGCCTTTTTAGACAGAGACCTTTAAGTACCTTGTTAAATCAGAACCTTGCATCCCAAAGATATCCACTCAGAACTCTAGGAAACAAAGCAGCATGTAAATAAAAGTTGCAAACCTACTGCAGGCACTGCTAACATTCTTATCATTACAGAGCAGAGATCCTACAGCCTACTCGGAGAGAGTGGGATCTTCATAACTTTGGCAAAAATCCTGAAGGGCAATCCACGGTGTGCAGTAAAAGCAGCCCAGGTGCTTTCAGAGATAGTCAAGAATGGTATGTTGTACTAAAGTGTTACTACGAGGCATATTACAGCACATTAGCTGTATGTTTCCACTCTCGAGCTTTGTTTCATGGCTACCAGCTATTAGTCTTGCAGTTACAATTATTTTATTTCAACATGGCAAAAACCCACAAGTCCCTCTCCCTTACCTACACAGAGGAAATGAAGAAGCCATGTATTGAAGCAGATTTGGTTCTAACTTTGATACCTTTGCTGGACAGCACAGACCAAGAAACGTTGCTTCATGCTGGGAGGGCTATTGGCCGTATCTGTTATGATAATCGTAAGTATCAACTTGAGAGAATCCTATTTTCCGTACCTGTAAGGCATTATTTTGTAAGGCATTGTAACCTGTAACACAATTTTTTTTTTATGAGACCTAAGCACAAATGCAACTCAGTCTCCAGTTAGATATGCAATTAAAACAGTCCAGACACCAGGCTGAATACATCCCAAACTCTGGGTTTCCCCTTATACTTTTGACTTCAAGGTGATACACCTTTGTCAGAACTGCTCTGCAACCGTAAGAGTAGCAGAGCCTCATGCATATCCTAATCAATTTTGCAGAACTGCCTTGGGCTCAAATACTGAACGGCTTTATCTTCTTCCAAAGTAATAACAGCATCTATAAAGCAAAGGACTTGTTTAAAAAGTGTGTCAGAAAAAAACCCTAAATAATAAAAAATACTTTGATATTTATCTATGCAGGGGATGGTCTTCTCTGAGGACCATTCTTTACATATAGATGTTTGTGCTCCAGATTTTTCCATAAAGCCAGTACACTATCTTGCCTGCTGGTCTCACAAATTAAACCCTTTACTTGCCCCAACGGTTCAAGATTTTTCTTTTACTTTTAATTCCCAGACTGACCAAAATATTTATTGCATACTGGAGGTAATAGAGGGCTTTTCACCCCGTATCGTCTATCCAGTTCCCTCTGCCTTCAACCTACCTTCTCTCATCTTTCCAGTGTGGACCTGCGTAGCTTTATCTAGAAAGCTATGGGTTTGACTCCCTGCACTGTTCCTATGAAATCCAAGCATGATAGGTACCTACTAGCCCCCTGCAAATTTAAATGTATTTGCCAAGGAGTGCTACATAATAGTTCAAATACAGGAAAACTTCCCCATATGGTTACATGCAAGGCTCACGCAACTACTGTACACCAGCATTACCACAGCATATGGCCACACTGCAAGTCTGCTTCACTTCTGCCAGAACACAGGCCCAGCACAGATTTGACAAGGTGACTGTGACTATAAGATACGTGCTTTAATAGTTTCTATTACTAACACAACAATAAATACATCATCGAAGAATTAGCTTCAGTGGTACCCTGACTGAACTACAGTTGTATATGCTACAATAGCACCCAGACACTCTCTGGCGCCTGTCATATGTGCTGTCATCCAAGTTGCAGTCTAGCTCTCAGCAAGACACTGCTGCAAAAAGCAGCATCATTGTACTGTTAAGCAACCACCACTTGTATTTCATAGTTCTTGGCATTCTCAAAATCATTTTAGATATTGAGCTTTCATTCATTACAAGACAAACTAGAAAAGAAAGAAAACAGTCATCGGTGTTTTCCTCAGCAATTCTGCACGTGCATGGAGGTAACTATAGTTAGTATACTGGAATCAGGACCAAATTAACTTTTACTTACTGTACTTTGTTGACTTCCTTTAAGTCACACCAATTTACACCTGCTTGAGAACCTTACTTAGCCTATAAAAATTACAAACATACCTTGAATTCAACCACTCCAAGGCTCCCTACAAAAAAAAAACGCTGAGCAACTAACATTTAAAAAACTAAAAATGATTATTCCCCTAGATGAACTTTAAAGTAGTCTGTCTCAGTGGTATCTTATAATAGCCCAGGTATTGGTAAAGTGTCTTGTTTTACAAAGAACTTTAAGAAACAAAAAAATAATCATTATTCTAACAGGCAAAAAGTAGGTATATGGACATTTGATATGAGTCAGAACACTGTTGATCCCTCAAAGCAGTCATCCCTAGGCTATGCTTTATCTTGGGTTTCTAGTTCCTTCCATCTCCCTGCCCTCCAGAACAAAAGCAGACACAGGATAATAAGGTTGAGATTCCCATTCCCTGACAGAATTAAGCCAACTCAATTTTCAGATCCATACCAAGAGATATAGTCCATCAAAACTTGCTTTAGAAGCTGCACTAGCAGTAGAGATGCTCATGTAATTGCCCTTATATATTTTTACAGCAACTTAATTCCTCAAATCAAAGTAGAGCCAGGAGGTTCAGC
>NW_010535548.1:112189-129965 GCF_000687285.1 Phaethon lepturus
GTTCTGAACCTGGATTTCCCAAATACACACATTAGCCTGAACCCACAGCACAAAAGTTGTACAAATTCTAACACTGAGAAAAAAAACAGATTATCTTCCTGCAAAGCATCTCAGTTGCACTCTTTTCACTGATTTAATTGGCCCCTATTTAATCACCTTTAACTTCTATGCTGACTATTACCAGGAGATCTTCAGGAAGAGCTGGTGAAGGTAGGAGTAATCACATCACTAGTCCGAATATTAACCGATTATGCAGAGAGTGAACCACTTGTCCATGTTGATCTGTTGGCCTTATACAACCTTGCAGACCTTGGTAAGTAAATCCCATATTACCTAATACCATGTTCACTTCAAATACATTTTATGTCAGACAGCAGCAAGCTTTAAAAAAAAATTTCATATTTGTTAACGTACATCTTTTAGATGTTTAGGATCCCAGCAAGACTAGAACCATCTAATCAAGGCAGAAAATAGACTACTACAGCAAACTGGCACGTGTCAATTAGATATATTAAATAATCATACTACAGATGGATTTATAAGAGTCAATGGAATTAAGCCAAGATTAATTTGGCAGCTATTGTAAGGTCATAGCTACAGGAATTACACAAAAATAGTGTTAAAGAAGGGGAGGAGAAGGTATGGAGTAGAATTTTGCTGTCTCAATGCTGTCCAAAGGGACAGAAGCATCTATAGAAACAGCAAAAGCATTCAAAAAACAAAGTAGTGTCTAATCACTTCAGGTTATAAGGAGATATGCTTTTAACATTTACTCAGATACAGTCCAGATGTTGAATGTTTCTTTACCATCTACAGATATAGCCAAAGAAGCTCTAAGCAAGACAAAGGTTGCTGAACAGCTGGTGAAACAACTGAGAAGAGCAGAGAACCATGAGAGGTTAGAAATTGTCTTTGAGGTCCTGCAAGCACTTGCAGAAAATGGTAAGGCTCCTTTCAGCGTGGGGGAATGAGGGGAGACAGGAGACTGGTACTTTGCTTAAGCTCTGGGTTCTGAGTTTGCCATGGGATCCTACTAATGGGAACCCGCAAACGTTTCAATAGAAATAAGTCACAAGAACATTTGAAATCCTGGCCTGAGCAAGACTTTGAAGCTTAACAGGTGAGGCAAAGAAAGGAGGGAGAGAGTAGCATTCCACTCTGTTTCAGTGGATCCATGAGACAGCAGATTCAAACTCATTTTCCATGGTGGGCAACAGGAAAGCAGACTCAACAGATTTTTTTTTTTTAACTAAAAAATTACATACAATCAAGTTACCATAGATATCTACTCTAAGCAGTGGTGTAAGAAGCACCAACAAGAATCCACTAATAATATCTAGATACCCGATACAGATTTTAATGAAATGAAAAAAAATCATGACCAGCAATACAAGAAATGTCAAAGTTCAATGAAGAAGCTTTGCTCATTCTGCCTTGGTGTCATCCTAGCACCAGAATATCTGTTACAAACAAGACCAAAAAAAAGTGACTGCACCTGAAAAAAAGACTGTCTGAAGTTCAAGGATTTAGCTTCCTAGTTTGAAACATTTCGACAAAGACCCAGGAAGTTTTCAGCATGCTTTTACTGTGATCTTTACAGATGCTCTGAAAGTGCAGTTGGTGGAGGCAGGAGTGCAAGAGGTGCTGTCCGAGATCCTGCTGAGGCTCCAGGGTAGTTCACAAGCTGAAGATACCTGCATTCTGAAGGCTGCATCAGATCTCATTGTCTCTCTGCTTCTTGGAGGTAAAAAAAGGGAATACCGACAGTCCAGATACATAAAGAAACAACATCAAGAAGTCCCCTTAGCAGAGGGCTTGCCATCTGCTCTGTTGCTTTCATTTCCTTAAGAGGGACACATCTGCAACCTGTTTCATAATCCTTAGGGGAATTCTTCTCAGACACCACACTTTTTCACTTTTTATAGGAACCTAGTGCTCACATTGTCATGCTTCCCTTCAAGCATATACATATGTTGCCTCAAGTCATCATATGCCACTGTGACTGCTCCTGCACAGAACAAATGCAAGCAAAAACTTCAGGCCATTGCAGCTGTACCTGTGGTTGTCAGTTCACACCCCGCTTCTGCAACTTCACTTTCAAAGCTAGCCTAAGAGCCAGTTTTAAATTTAATCATCAGATTAAGTTCACATGGTATTGAACTGCTCATGTTTTCCTCACTTGCTATTTGAAATCTGTGTACATACTTCAAACATTTGGATTAACAAATGAAATGTAAGAACCTTCTTTTTAAGTTCTGCATCTATCTATTAGCAACAGACTACATGCAGTGCTGACCTAGATTTTTCACTAAGTCTTTAAGCTGATTTCAGGAACAACACAAAAAGGCTAAAGACCTAACAGCAACTTAGTTTAGGTGGCCCTGCTATGTCGTATTTTGGCCAATACAGATTAAAGAATAAAACATCAAGAACTGGACACTTATACTTCAGCCCACCACCCCATAGAAAAAAATTCCACGGAAATCTGATCTCAGCATCCCAAAGCAACCAACATTTTTAAGGTCTTAAATTATTAACTATAACAACAATCTTTAAGTCATCACTGATTCAAATCTCTCCAAAGACAGACAGAAAGTACACTTCGGGGCTAATTATAAACAGACGTGAGATGTTCTCTTTATCATGCCACAGATAAGTACATGCAGTAATTTTTTTGCTCCCAGAATGTTGGTACTTGCATCACATCGAGACACATGCTGCTACAGAGACAGTAGCAATGGCTATTGCTAATTCTACAAAAAAATGGTAAGGTTGGTTATACTCTACCTTTCAAAGACGGAAAGCCACTGTTTGTGAGTGGAGAGAAAATCAACACTTAGATTTCACTGCTCCCTGTCTCTGTAACATTCTTGCTTTTCTGCACACTGGAGACTTGCATACCTTTAAGTTGCAGATGCTAATAATACTAAAAGTAACTTGAGGGACACAATTGTGAAAAATGGGGTGGTCAGGTATGCAAGCTTTCACACTTTTTTTTGCCTAAATCACACATCATTAGAGGGAGGGGAGACTCTGGAAATGTTTCATGGCAAATAGATTTGTTTGAAAAAGAAAAAAACTAACATACCGTTATTGATGTTTTAGTGTTTAAGTCACTTCATGAAGGGATGGTTACTCAGACACATCGGGGGGCAAAAATAAATCTCAAGATAAGCCATTTTATATCTTTCACACTTTCCTATTATAGAAAGCAATGAGTCTTAATGCTATGCAGAGAAACACAGAGATTCTTATTAACAGACTCCTGGAAGACGCGCTGTGCTGAATCAGGCAGCAGAAGACACCCCACCACGCTTTCTGTCCTTTCACACTGATAGCTACTGTACTGGCTTCAAATTCAATTAACAAAGAAGAGCCTTTTCAACAATGCTCAACTTTCTGCATTAGTATGTGCTTAATTATCACAAAATATTCCCTCACAGCTGTCTGAATGTTTAGCTAGTCAGTCTCATCTGTTTTTTTTCTTTAACACAAGCTGTCATACAGCCATGTCTCCACCTCCCCCCACATCCTTTCTAGATTCCCTTTCTTCCTTGTCTTATACCTTGCTCTGAATCAGCCATTGTGCATCATTGTTCTACAAAGGCCACAGAAATGCCCTCAGTGCCTTTGAACTTCAATTTATTCAGCTGAATGGCTTGGTCTGTCACTCACTCTTCTTCCTCCATCTCCCCCACAACCCCATTAGATGTTCATGTGGAAAAAGTGAATAATCCCTTTCAGGCCCCAGTATGTGCCACTGATGTATGCACAGACTTTAATCTAAGAGGAAAAAAATTCTATGGAAATCTGATCTCAGCATCAAATGACTTCTGAGGCAGTGAAAAGATGACAGACAGCTTTTGCAGCTATGAAAGTGGCTGTTCCTATCAGACTTTAACTATGAGCCATTAAATTGAAGGTTCTGCTGCTATCCAAGCAAAAAAATCTATAGGGGAGAGAACCAATTTGGAGCTCTGTGACAATCAAAGCAAGGCAACCATTAATGGGTTCTGCCTATTCACACTTTACTACAAGAGAAAAAAAATGTTCTGCCATTCTTTGGTTTGAAAGCTGGGGGGAGTAGAGAAATTAAGTTCAATTAAGGTTAGTCTATATGAAGATCAAAGTATTTTGCTGTAGAATTTTGTCACACCAAAAGAGATTGTCTGTTCATAGAGAACCTATTCCTAAAGAGGACTAGGCAATTTTCCTTATACTCTGATCTCCAAAGATTAGGACCAGGCAAGAGAACATTTGAAGAATCACAAGAAAAAAATATCAGCTTTAGAGAATGCATGCATAAATTGATATCAAAAGATTTTTGTATGAGTAGAATTCAAACTATTTGAGAAACTGACAGTTCTCTTATGAAAATATCCACTTACATTTTATAAACATTTGACAAACTCTTATTTAACATTTGTAGTAATACAGTGGAAAACCATGCTACTAACCTAAATGCTAAGAGATTAAACAAATAGCAGGCATTGGTTCAAAAGACAACACGGAGGAGTTTCTACTACTTTGGAGTGGAAGTAACATTCAAACCAGCAAAGGCGTTAAAATTACTAGAGACATTTTTAAGTGGTATACATACAAAAATTAGAAGCCTGTACACCTTAGGCATGCAGTTAGTGCTATGGAGAAGCACCTAAAGCTACTTCTGGCTGGATTCTGTATTTATATGAAGTCTGTATAGTTCCACAGATGTTTACCCCAGGTGAAGATGTGGTCTTCCTACATAGTGTTCACACAGTTCTGCCCTATTTTAACAAACAACATTCACATGCTAACAGCACAGCAATAAGGAAGTGTTGACTGGTGTCAGGAATATACTCATCGAGGTATATTAAACTGCGTAAAATAAAATACAGAAAAATATTTGGAAAATGGCACATTCAAAACACTTCCTTCAGGAAGGATGCAGCCCATAATATGCAGGGTTTCCTTTTGCTCTTTAGGAGAATACTTTCTCATTTCCTATCAAGGTGAGCCAAGTAGCTTCTGATAACAAAAGGGCTGTCACCTCTGCAGACCAAGTTCTCAGAGAGAGGGGGAGACGTACAGACACACATTTTACGGAGCATATTCTGGGGGCAAAATGGTAGTTCTCTGGAATGTACAAATCTGCTCTTTCACCAGCATTAAACAGATCAGAACTCTCTAGGTCAACTCATTTTCCTAGCTTCACAGGACTGCAACGCAATTAGACTTCTCATTTGAGAAAGCGGGGTTCTCAGAACAGGTAAGAAAAACCTAGGCACAATTCTTTCAATGATTAGTTAATGACAAATTATTTGACTGAATACGAGTCACAGCAGTACAGAACTAGCAATCAGACTCATCATTGCTGGATAAGATCCCTGGTCTCACAATAGCTTCTTAAACAGAATAGCAAACTTGGAGTATTAAAGCTATCTTGTGGAGAAATGGAAAAATGCCACCACCATTCCACCATATATATTGTGGAAAATAAAGCAGTATCGAGGAAGAAATTGACTGCAGAACATATGTTTTAGAATTTGCCAGTGACTGCCCCTAGAAAGCTCTCTAAAGCTAACCTTTGCTAGAGATGGCTCAGCATCAGTTCACAGGTGGCTGATGTCCACTTTTCTCTAGAGAGTTGAAGATTATAAAAAACAATGCAAGAGCTACAGTCTCAATCTTATTAAGGCATGAAAAAAGCCAAGGCAAAGACTCCCTGAATTCTCAATCCACACGATTAATTCCTACTATTGTGTTTCTTATCTCTCTCACCTGCTTGGTTTTGCTTCTTTCTTCAGATGGCAACTGTGTACAAATGCTACAGCTGGGAGTCATACATCAGCTTCTGGATCTTTTGGAGGAACACGCAGAGAGTGGGGATGTCTCTGTTCAACATGCTGCACTCAGTGCACTTCGAAACCTTGCTATACCAGGTACAGAGTTTGAAGGCAATTAACTTACTGGGGTTTTTTGTAAAGACAGGTCATTTAATGAGATCTGTGCAGTTCTGTCCAAGCCACCAATTCTAGTCCCTTGTATTTTGAGGGGCAACTGACCTTTTTTCCCCCTGCAGACATATACATATTTGAATATTTCATCAGGATTTCTCATCTACATAAAGGGTCTAAATATAATAAAGTGTGATCTCATTGCCAGCTGCTAAAATGGTTTCATTTTAACAGCATACAGCAGTTCAAGACAAAAATACAAAACAGGGTTTATTGCTTAAAATACAGAGTAGGGGTAGAGCTATCACATCACAGCTGGTAGGGAATTCACAAATCTCCTCTTCTATAAAGTAAATATTTATTGCAAATTCAGCCTTTGTAACACACTTTAAAGCTACAACTTAAAAGGGGCATTTAAGAAAGATGCAGATAGGCTTTTTAGCAAGGCCTGTTACAATAGGACAATGCATAACGGTTTTAAAGTAAAAGACAGCAGATTTAGACTAGATAGAAGGAAGACATTTTTTACAACAAGGATGGTGAGACCCTGGCCCAGGTTGCCCAGAGCAGTGGTAGCTGCCCCATCCCTGGAAACATTCCAGGTCAGGCTGGACGGGGCTCCGAGCAATCTGTTCTAGTTGAAGATGTCCCTGCTCACTGTGCAGGGGGGTTGGACTAGATGGCCTTTAAAGGTCCCTTCCAGCCCAAACTATTAAAAGATCATAAGAGAAGAATCGTTGAATACACATCAGAAAATTGTGTTGCTTCTCAATCTCAAATTTATTGCTTCAATGTGAAAGTGCAATTCAGGCCAAAAATGTTTTGCTAGAGAATTAAACAGTACAGCACCCTGCAACGCACTCCTTACACCGCGATACAGTATTCCAGAGGGGAGCATGACACTAACGCTATTTTCTGAAAATGAAAGAACCTGAAGTTGTCTGCCAATTTTGTTATGTAAGCTAGCCAGCATGCTTGGTTTAGCAGTTTTATACATAAACATTGCTTTGAACAAGTGAGAGCCCCAGAATAATACTAGTTGTTACTTTGCCTCCACTACTTCCTTTTAAAGCCTGATACACCCTCATTTCTTCTTGCAGATAGCTCTCTTCAGAACTTCACCCATTTCTTTATTTCATATATACTTTTTATATACTCTCAAGTAATTTATTTAGGTTGGTTTATAGTATTATCACACTGTCTGGATCGTAATAGCCATCCATCTATTCAGTATTTTAATAAACATTTCACACCATAAGCCCCTCACTGCTTCTATGTATATTTTACTTCTCTGCAAAGAGATTTTTCTACCATCATTCATGTCAGCAGAGGCCTGTGCAAATCGTTTTTTGGTGCTAATAGAGTATGCAGGATCTCGACCATGCATTCCAGCTACCTTACATCAGTTATAACCTAATACAGAGCTATTAGAAGATAATCATAGAATCATAAAAAAAAAAAAATCAGAGTCATCCAGCTGAAATTAGAAGAGTAATTTAGTAGGGAAAATGTAACTATCTTTATTAGAAGGAAAAGGTGGATTTATTCTATAAGCCTAGGGGTGTCCCATGCTTAGGTCTCTTAGGTCTCTTCACTCCTGCAACACGTACAATAGTATTTAATGATTACAAGCAGCAAAGGTACCAATTAATCTCATTTGAAAGACAGCAATTTTGATGTAGTTTCCCTTGACAACAAGCAAAGATGATCACATTCTAACTCACAACAGAACTCACTCCTCAACAAATACCAAGGCCCACTTTTAGCAATGCCAACCCAGGCATTCCTTGTGAGTTCCTTAACAAAGCAATGAACACAGCTGATCTTGCAAAGATTGTATGATCTAAACTCCCAAAAAATGTGGTTGCAACCTACAATTTCACCCCTATATCACTGCCTGCTACACATATTGCCAGTAGATCTTAATTTCTTTGCAGCTGTACTTTAAAAGGCTCAACTCTGAATTATAAAGTATCAATGTAACAATACAGAGTCTGTTTTGGTTATCTGTTCTGTTCAAGTCTATTACAAACCATTTCAGATCTTTTCCAGTGTGTGGGCAATGCATAGCACTTAAAGTGCTATTCCAACACTGTGCTTTTCCTCATCAATTCATAAAAATATCAGAATATGGAAGCTGTAAGACATTCCCTCACGATAACACATTCCTTCTAGAAATACAAACTCTATCACTTTCAAAAATAGTCTGCACTACCTGGAAAAAAACAAGTGCAAATCCAAATAAATCATAAAATAAAAATGAATTAAATATGGGCCATCACTTGCAAGTGGGCACAGGGAAAGTCTTCAATTCAAGTAGTGATCTTAAAAAAGAACAAGTGCTTATAAAAAATTTGAAAAAAGTCATTATGCTCTAGTGAATGGAGCCAGTCTGTGCCACTGAAAGACAAGGACGTTAAGAACAAGTTACTTGACAGCGTCTGCTTCTCAATTTGTCCAGTGAAAGGAAGAAGGGATAGAACAGTTATCTCCCTAACTTCACTGTCACGTCATTCCCCCACCCCTCAAAAAAAAGGCAAGCAGAGGATGGGAAGAAAATTGCTCTGGAGAACACAGCTTTTAGTAGCACAGTCAAGCAGCATTAGGACTCCTTCCAGACAAGCTGCTAATTATTACCAGGGATTATTGCACTAATGACTGGAGCAAAGACACAAGAATTAGGAAAGCACAGAAACAAAGGCCTGAATAACAGGGGATCAGTGAGCTCAGATACAAAAAGCAAATTCATTCTCAAGAAATATGGCTGTCTAAATCACTTCTGCCACCCAGTTCTTAAGATGAGCAAGCACAGGAAAGGCTTGCTCATGTGAGTGGGCAAGTGGATGGATAATCTATTACAACTAGAAAAAGGAAGAGAAACAACAATGCTGTGTTTATTCTCTTATGTACTTCATTCCAGGCACAGCTGAGATCAAAAGTAACTAAAATATCCTAACAGCAATTCCTAGGAAGGTTTTAACTCAAAAGAGAAGCTTAAACAGTTGGGTAGTCCTGACTTAATTTCTGTACACTCTAACAAGTTGGACCTCTTGCTAAGACATAATAGAGCATAAAATTCAGAACAACAGTTATGTCATATCTGTATTTTCAGACGTTCGTGTAGTCACCAAGCTTCACATCAACACTTTTTTTTTTTTCTCTATTTTCTAGTTGTTGACAAGGTTCAAATGCTGGAGGAAGGTGTGGCAGAACGGATTCAGGCACTTCTAAGGTCAGAGATACCTCCCGTGCAGTTTAAACTTCTTGGAACACTACGGATGTTAGCAGATGGTCAAGGTAGGGAATTGCTAACACTTACTGATGTCAGTTATGCATCCCCCTCTTCTCCTCCCCCTGCAAGACAAGGAATGTGCAAGGAGACTACAGGCTAAGTGTCCTGCTAACCTGATTCTACTCAAGCTGGAGAGGTTCCAACAGAGATGACTGCTGGAGGCTGAGAGCCTTCCATACTGACCTAGTCAGACCCAGAGGTAGATGAGAAACAAACCAAATGGAAGGATCTGCAGAAGTCAGTGAGAACTGGCAAAGGCCTAAAAGGAAGATGATGTTTTCCACCAGAGATATGCCATCATACTCATGCCTTGCTGGTAAAGAGTCAGGTTAAGGATTTACAGTGCCAAATCACAGGAAAGCAGATCAATGAACAGGAGAATATAAAAGGATCAAAGGAAGCTGGGGTGGAGTAAGGCAGGAGAAATGAGTTTCTACCGGTTACACAGTCTCTCTGTACAAGTTGCCACGTTTATCTTGCTGGCGTGGCTCCAACGTTGAATTTACTTCGCATGTTGAAATATGGGATTATCTACTTGCACTTCATTCAGTTTTACACAGGAGGCGGGTATGCAAAGGCAACCATACCTGTGCGTATCGTTGCTTTTTGAGAAACACGCACAATATCAGAATCGCATTAAGATCACTACAATATCTTAATTTATCCTTATACTCTGGTAAGAAGCTAGGTAAGTCTAACACAAAAACAAGTGTTGTGGGGTTTGGGGTTTTTTCATGGTGTTCCAATTCTTTCATATCACCAGAGCAGCTACTCTAGAACGTTAATCAGTACAGACCACTTTAATGTGCAGGAACAACAATAAATAGGTCAAAAACAGAAAAGTTATGACCATTTTGCAATGGGGACTGACAGCTGGTATGGAACAATTACAATCACAAATTCATTAGTTACATGAAAGGAGAAAAAAATCTCACTCTCCTACATTCCATGCCGCACTCATTTACACCACTGCAAGACACCACTTTGAAATGGCAGCTACTTGTATCCTTCTTCAAATGAATATGCATTATATAAAATTTAGATCTAGCACTCATTAATTTGCACTGATTCTAGTCCAGTAAAAAGCTGCTTTCACTTATATTTCACTATGGTAGGAAATAGACATTGGAAGATTGTAGAAACTTAGCCTCTTCCTCTCAGGCTTTGAAGGAAGTAATTGAAAGGCAATTTCTCTAGTTACATCTGAACTGTGACAGGGGAGACCACTTAGCTTTTGCAGTTGAGACAGAACACAGATCTAAATTACCAAACATGAATTTTTTTTTTTTTTTTACTCAATGCTCTTTACCAGCCCTAGTATGAAGTTGGAATTTGGCATAAAATGGTACAACTTCTGAATCTGAAACAATACAGGTATCAAAGTCTAGAGTAGAAAAAAAAGATGTAGAAGATTGTTCAATGTTTACCCATTCCTGCCTATGAGCACACAGTTCTCCCACCTTTAATTACTTTCTATTTTATCCACCCATAAGCTAACACTGCCCTTAATTAACTCAGCCTGAAACTCTTATGAATACACATCTATTAAGTAGTCCACACTAAATTAGTTAATTGCATTATCTAGTACAAATTCATTACTCCAACAACCACTGGGCATGCTGAGGCCTACAGACTAGAAGAGGTAGGTTTCTTTCCAACTGTAGAACTGCAGTCAGATCTGTCAGCTTCATTACACTAAAGAGATGTTAACATTAACTCCTGGTTTTTTCACTGTTTTGCTTCAAAGGAGCAGAATAATTTGTGCACTTCAACAGCCAAAGGACTTTCAGCTCAACTGAAAGTTCAATCATACATACAATTTAGTCAACTTAGGCTTTTGTAAGTTAAAAGGTCCTCCTTTTCCTATCAAGAATAACTAACTAGGCTTTATCTCAAGGAGCTCCGCTGCTGGTAGACATCAGCAAGTCCCTGTCAAACTGGGTCAAGACACCTCCTTTGAACAAACCTCTTAGACTGGCTCCATTCACCACCCTCTTACCTCTTCCAGCTTTCTGTACTAAACCAGATTATCATGATGTCCTCAGACTAACATGTAACATCTGACCTAGAAACCAAAGCCCTTCTGTTACAGAGGTAATATGCAGGTGGCTGTGCAACGACAAGTAACTCTTCTCTCAAAACAAACATGCTCAGCTAGACTAGAAGATTCCTTTTGGGTTTTGATCCATGGATTGTTCCTTAGTGTACTGGACAAATAAAAAAAAAAGGAAGTGTCTGTCTTTCCTCATCTCTCTCCCCAAAATAAGAAGAGTATAGGTTGACTTACAGTTTCTGCAAAACATCTAGAGTAGTCATGTGGTTTGACACTGACCTTCCAGTGCACACTTTATTTGATACTTTCCAGAATATCTCAAAACAAATGCAACACACAGAAAAGCACAGGTAAAGAAACAGGAACAGGGTGATGCCCATCAGCCAAACCTATCCCTTCTGCTCCAGCTGTTAATATTGGTTCTTCAAATATTTGCTTCGGCAAAGCTCGAAGAGACAGACTTCCCAGTATCTTAAAGCCATGCAGACTTTTCCCCATATTTTTCCCCCTTTCTGAATTTGCTTCCAAAGGAGCAGGGATTTCCATACTTGCCTTCTTTCACGCCTGGAACTATTTTAAAAGTCTGGGAAGGCAGAAAAATATTGGAAAAAGCTCACAGACTCTTCATAGCCCTTCCTAAGGAATGTACCTTTCCCATAGAGGCCTTCACCACATCCTTCCTTCTTCAGAGCACACAACGCATTTCACGCTCATCTGCTCTGGTCCTCAAGCAAAGGGGTGGGGAGCAGACCTGGTACAGGACTCAAGATGACCAAAATTAAGTCAACAAGAATTACAAGTACTAATTACAACTTAATTACAAGTACTACATGAGACTCCTAAATTTGAATTAAGTCTTATAACCACAGTCTATTTTTGCAAATGGAGTAATTCTGCACCAAAAGCGAGCATCTGTCCTGGGACTACTCTTGCCTCTCTGGTGCCCAGTTGGAAGTGCTGTGCATTTATATCCTCAGTTCACGATCAACTGAAACACACGGAAACAGCGGTTTGGCAATTTAAAACACAGTTCTTTTGAGCTCTAAGCCAAATGGGTGAGCACTCAATTCCTATAAAAAGGCAGCTTAAGTTGTGCACATTGCTACTTTCTTATCTTTCTCCTGTACCCTTCACTTAGAAGAAAATTTCAGTTGAACCAAGATGTAGAATTCCAAAGTCTTAAGTATTGAATAGTATCAACTAACTGAAATTAATGAAGCAGTATTTACCAGGATGTTCTCTGGGCTGAACCCCTGCTTAACATATTTGGTTAAAATAAGAGTATTTCACAGTCCTCAGCTCTTATATCTGCATTTTTCCTTTGCTTAGGAAGTAACTTTCCACCAGTTAGTCACATTTGATCCACAGCACTTTAAAGATGCATTATTAGACTGCAGTAAGACTCATGTGGAACCAGGTGTTAAGGCTGATGCAATATTGAGAGAGCATGAGTAAAGTTCCTTTTGCTGCTGAACACAAGAGCTTTGGGAGTAGTCTCCCTTAGTAGCAACAAGCCTTAAACCACAGCATTTCCTAAGAAGTGGAACTCTAATGACAAGTTATCTAGTGAGGTTTTTTCCAAATGTCAACCACACAGATTAATACTTCTAGCAAGTCTTGAGATAGGGTTTCTGAAACATAGGGGAAGGCAAATTAAAAGGCACCTCTAAACTCTGGGAGAAAGTTTTGATCATGCTTAATACACGGTTCAACACACATTCTTAAGACTTCAAGACATGCAATTAGAGACATGCTGCAATTCTGTACCAAGACTTGGCTTCCCGCATGCTACCAACGGTAATTATCACCATTACTGAAAGCACTGAAACAGCAAGAAAAGGTTCTGGAGAGCCAATGATTATATTTGTGCAGGGCTCAAAGAGCAAGCGTAAGAAACCAAACAGGAAAGGGACAGTCCTCATGAAGATTTCAGTATAGCAACAGAATATTTGCTTTCAAAGCTATGAAGCTGCTCATTTTAAGCCCTGCTTCAGCAGCCTCTTAAAAAGGATAGGTCTATTGGAACAGGTTACTTTGTTCTTTACTTTCAAGAGTTACCCTAACACAACTGGCATTCCTCAAGCAGAGATTTCGAAGATCCCTTAAAATCCCAATAGTTTAGTTACAGCTCTTAGAACACTGAGCTCAGGCCTGTGGTTTTGGCTACTTCTACATTCACATTTCTGTGACAGACACAGAAAGACCGAAGAGTCCAATTGTGAATGTCTCCTGATGATGCTTTTCTCTTCAGCTGATGCAGCTGAAATCTTGGGCCAAGACCCCATGCTGCTCAACAGACTTGTACAGTGGTGCAACTCCAACGACCACACCGGCATTCATGGAGAAGCAAATCGGCTGCTAGCATCAATCTTGCGTCACAACAGATCCCAAGTACGAGAGCTATTGGTCTGATATGTTTCTACTTTATCCTTCTCTGATGTTTTTAGAGTTTGTCAATTTAGCTAGGGGTTAAGTGCTAAACAGCACATACAGCTTTATCACTAAAAACATGGCAGTTCACTGTAAAAACCATCCAGTCTGCCTCAGTACCACTAAGGGGAAGGTGAGCAGGAAAGCAGTGCCCTCTATAGCTGTAGATACTGCACAGAAATGAGCAACATGGTTACTTACTGTCACTTGTCAACTTTTACCCTGCTTGAGTAAGGCTTGACAAATGGTAAGTAGGTAAAGCTTTTCTATTTCCATAAATACTAGTTTCAAATTTCAAATTAAAATGGCAAAGATAACCCAGACCTGTCTTGAATATCAGTCTCCCAGGAGCTCCAAAGAGCTCACTTAGTGATGGATGAATCTGGCATGATCTGTATCTGGCAGCACATTACAGCAGGCTTCTGTTTCTTATAAATCATGCTATTATACACAGGCACCCCAACCGTGCTTTACTTTGAAGTAGTGATAAAAAAAGTAGATACTATCAGCACAGGCTTCAATAAAGTAAAGCTAATCTTTGCTAGTCTGAAGGCTTGAAATGAAAAATAAGGTCAAACTAAAACTTGAGACAAAATATATATTGTTTTATCTTATACGAATGCATATACATCATTGTAAGTATTGATATTCCAAGTAAATTGGACCAGCCCTAAACAGACACGTATCTTAAATGTTACCTCTAGTCTTCAAATATCAGTTTGCACTGCAGCAGGCAAATCATTTCCATCTATTCAGAGGCTGAAGAGTGCAATCCCACTTCCCTCAGTTTGTACATCAGACTTCCATCTGTGATATTTTACCTTTGCTTTAACAGGAAGTGGTCAAAGCCATCCAGGAGGCACAAGGAGTGAAGCAGCTCGTTTCCATGACAACAAGCAAACATGCTGCCATGCAGAATGAGGCTCTGAATGCTTTGGCAGTAGCATCTGCCATCAATTTAGGTATTTTTCTCCTAAAAGCATTTATCTGTGCAAGACGCTCAATTACTAAGAAACACTGGCATGTTGTTAATTCTACATGTAAGAAAAAGCATGTTTCTTTTCTAGATTTAGTTCTTCAGCATAAAATAAAGGGGGTCAGCCATGCAGAAGATCAAAAGCAATAGGCTTCAGGAATTGCCTAAAGATTTTGTTTGGGGTAGAGCCAAATGATCAGGTTCTGTGGACAGGCACAATCTGCTGAGTAGCATGGTATGTATGACTCCAGAAACCTACACAAAAACACAGAAGGAAAGTAAAGGGTATAAAGACTAAAGAGATGAGAGTCTAAATGAAGACAAAATTAAGGACGAATTATGGACTTGAATGGTCAAATGAAGACTATAAGTGGAGGAAATCTTCAGGAAGACAGGCATTTGAATGCAGGAGTGAATAAAGCAGAAGCACAGACAAGAGGCCCTTGTAGAAGCTGCAGGTGAAGCAAGTGACAAAACTATAAAGGTTCTAACTAACTTTGCTGAGCTAATTTTCAGAGGGATTGAGTATTTTCAGATTTTTCCTGTATGACTGATCACATTTGAAAATGGGTGTCTATTACAATAAAGACAGTCACTACAAAATCTACACACATCAAGATAAATTGAAAAGAAAGTAAATTTGGAATTTCTTATACTAACAAACAAGACAGTAGAGAGCTCATTTTACTGCTCGGTCCATCATTAAGGCTCTCAAACTCAATTGGGCAACTAACATGAATCAACATTTCTAGCACTGACCACTGCAAATTTTCAGCTATTATGAGGTTATTTTATACAATCTATAGTACACAGGTTCTGCCTTCCAGAATGAGGCCAGTGCAGAAACACTGTACAGAAAATACAGACATTCTCCAGTACAGAAAACAGATGCTCAATCTGAAACGAAGCCAGTCAGGAATTTTATTTTTAAAAAGCAACCATGTTCACTTTCTAGCTTCTTCTCAGGTAACAGGTATTCGTTTACTTATTTTTCAGAAACCCTTGAAGAATCTTTTAAGGAATCACAGCTAGTTCAAAGCTTACACAAACTTCTACAAGATGATAATACAAGTCCTGAGGTGAAATATAGTTCAATGGGTCTTTTGTGCAGTCTTCTTAATTCAGGTAACTTCATTAAGTTGACTGTGATGAAAGGATGGATATTTTTGATGAAAACGCAAGCGTTTTCTGTTACTGAAGTGTGCTGCTTGTGATGTTGCAGTCAGTGAATAGTAAAGGTTATTAAAGAGGTTCATTCTTAACTGATCACCAAAAATCCCAGTCAAGTAGCTTCTTGAAAAGCTGATTAAACCATCAGTTGAATAAAAAAAAGAAAGGCTTTATTCCACTGAGTCAATAACATAATCGAGTCCTGAAATAGCAAAATTAGAGCCTTGGAATAAAGGCATCTTTGTCCAAATTCACCATGCACTAATGTCTGGCAGTCCCAGGTCCTGTGTATGTACCACAGCATTTTCGTATTCAAAGAAATAAAGAGTCTGTATCATCTTCCACAGGCAGGCATACATTTGTTCTGCCTATGCTGTAACCAAACCAGAAGCTGAGATAAAACAGCAATTTTAGCAATGCTGCCTTTGCACAGCAACTTTCAGTAAAACATATGAAGGATATTATTTCAGTTTCTCTCGCTCCACAGTTAGGGAAGACTTAAAATGCTTTGAGCAAGATCAGACTCATCCTGGATGTGTGGCACTAACTGAAAACCACCACCTTGAAACCAGGAGTCCAAAGATCTCCTGCCAGTTTCTCACATCTTAATACATAAATCATGTAAATTGAAAATAACGATTGTGTTCAGGCAAGAATCTGCCACAAAGGGAGCTGCTTTTCAAATCCTGGAGCCACCCTGTATCGGCAGACAAGCTGGATTTTACAGTATATTCTACTTTTTGCCCCCTGTAAACCACAGAGGTATTGGAATAGGAATAAGCATTTGCAACCTTCAGTACTACTATAGAGTATTGACACAACAGATGGGGTCTATAAGACTTTTTTCCAGGGGTGTATATACTTAGCTCTTTATAGACTAACTGTAACACTATTAGTTGAGTCTTACTAATATGAAAGGCTAATAAAAAAAGCATACAAGCAAAAAAAATGCTGGAACTTGTCCTGTATTACATTTTCAGCAAAGTGCTTTTCTTCTGTTCAATCAATTCTTGGAAGTTAAACAGGAGAAAAAAATTTTAACCTGTTCAATACTTTCAATGGCAGAAAGGGTGTCTATTGAGAGAAATTTATTTAAATTAAAGCAGCTCGTTTTAAACAGCAAAAGACTCCAAACTTTTATCTTACAACAATTGTTGGGAGCCACTATGCCATGGCATGTCACTAAAAGTCAGCGTTTCATCTCCCATTCAGGTGATCTGAGACAAGAAATAGAAGAGGACAAGATTAAAGAAACCCTTGAACAACTCTGCAGTCACAGCAATGCAAATGTGGCCAAGGAAGCTATCGCAACATTACAGGTTGTGAGAAGAGAGACACCCCACTAGCCTCCCTTCTTCCCCCCAGTAACCCTGCATTGCTGCTGAGGCAAACGCAATAAAGCGCCAGCTTTGCCAATCCTACCTTGCATTTGTCAAGATGAGATCAAATTCAAAACCCTGTAGTGGTAGATACTGAAGAGCTAGAAAACAATAACTTTCTTAGCCAGTAGTGAAAGTTATTGAGGAAAAAAATAGAAGAGTACTGACCTTTAAAAAACTGTTATAAAGCAGGGCATATTTAAAAGTCAACAAGGCCTGCTGTTCTCAAACAATTTGAGTATAACTGGCTTATAACTGCAAACAAACGTTACAACTTTGTTCCCACAAAAGCTTTCCCACTTGCAAAACTTGTTAGCACTACTTAGCCCACTACGTTTGCCACAAAAATATCACTTTCAGGAGTGCTCTTGAGAAAGGGAATTTCATAAAACCACCCCAGACAAGTCATTTGGTAACACACAAGCAGGTTTTGACCACACAGTAGACAAAAACAAGGGCTGCACCATGTGCAGTTTCCTCTAGCTTAAAGAACACAGTGATATGGGCATCCTACACATTTCCAATGTCAAAATAAGAAAT
>NW_010535549.1:0-18285 GCF_000687285.1 Phaethon lepturus
CAGGGAGGTGGTGCAGTCACCATCACTGTAAGTGTTCAGAAAATGTGTGGATATGGCACTTCAGGATATGGTTTAGTGGGCATGGTGGTGTTGGGTTGATGGTTGGACTTGATATTCTTAAAGGTCTTTTCCAACCTTAATGATTCTGTGATTCTGTGACACTGTTGACTACATCCTACACAGTAGATTAATTTTTGAGCATGCAAGGGGTTATTCGCAAATACCCTCTCTTGTTTTCTCTTATCAGCATCAGGCCTCATTCATGTCTTTCCCTTCCTCAGGTCTTGCTCCTGCTTTTGTTACTCCTTCCATCCCCACTTTCTTCACCAGCAACATGAATGCCTGTCAGCATTATTGTTTTCTTATTGCCTCTAATTCCCAGACCCAAAGCAGAGCCATATCTGTGTTTGGGAGATCTCCGTGTATCTCTCTGCTTATTTAGCATATAATGTTGACACAACACTAAACAATAAAAGGGCCAGGATGGTGTGAACCATGCCTCAGAGGTAGTTTCCCTGTAGATAAGGTAGTTACCCCTGCAGGGAAAGACTGAACCCAAGCAGAATATTCACCAACTTTCTGTCAATTGTGCAGCCAGTTCTATATAATCTGGTCTGTACTATCCTCTTCCTTGTGAACAGGTCAACCAAATTTGAATGCCCACGAAGAAGGTCTTGCAGGGCTGGCCCTCAGGACTCAGTTCAATCTTTGGTTACATAAAGCAGATTTTATTCACTCTGGGTTGGAATAATAAGTCTGTAACTGAGATCAAAATTAAGCTCCTTGTGTGTACAAATTATGCATTTTAGCAACAAGCTTTGCTAACAATGCAAAGGCAGAACAAAATGATGGAGGGAGCATTCTTCTGTCTCTTCAGAATTTCTTTAGAAAATGATTGTACAAGCCCTAGTCTTTGACCTCTGTGCTGAAGTGGCAATCTTTAATTGCAGTAAATTTGCCTGCATGAAGAAGGGTAAATCAGTCAGTATAACATGTTATCATCTTTCTGATATTTTGTTATTAGGGGCCCATTTTTGCTAGATAGAAGGTTCACTAATTGTTGTTCTTGTGTTAAAAAAAACCCAACAACCCACACAATAAAAGAATCTAATGATAATAATTTAAAACTGAGAGCTTAAACTCACAGGTGCAGCAAAATCAACCCACAAATTCAGAAAATTGTTTCCAGATTTCAGTCTTTCCTGGAGCCAGTCTAATGTTCTTGCATTTATGCCATAAATATAGGTTCTTCTTCAGTAAGTCTTTGTTCCCTAGTACAAACAGATTCAACCTGCAAACACAAGCGTATTGTGTTTGCGTGGCAAGTTTTTTATAGTGGGGGGACTACAGGGGTGGTTTCTGTGAGAAGCTGCTCAAAGCTTCCCCTGTGTCCGATGGAGCCAGTGCCAGCAGCTCCGAGAGGGACCCACTGCTGGCCAAGGCCGAGACCATCAGCGATGGTGGCAGCGCCTCTGGGATAACAGAGTTAAGAAGGGGAAAAAACTGGCAACAGAACTGCAGCTGGAGAGAGGAGTAGAACATGTGAGGAACAGCCCTGCAGACCCGAGGTCAGAGCAGCAGGAGGGGCAGGAGGGGCTCCAGGCGCCGGAGCAGAGGTTCCCCGGCAGCCCCTGGGGAGCCCACGGTGAGGCCGCCTGTGCCCCTGCGGCCATGGAGCTCCCCGGGGGAGCAGATCTCCACTCGCACCCGGGGAGGGCCCCACGCCGGAGCAGGGGGATGCCCGAAGGAGGCCATGACCCTGTGGGCAGCCCGCGCTGGGGCCGGCTCCTGGCAGGGCCTGTGGCCCCGTGGGGAGAGAGAGGAGCCCCGGCTGGAGCAGGGTTGCTGGCAGCACTTGTGACCCCGTGGCGGGTAGGCTTTGCTTACATTTGGGTTGAAGACCTCTGCAGTTCCTTTCTCTTCTTGGGCACCAATAATCAAAGCTGTTGTTAGGAGCAGCAGAACAGGGAGACAGCTGGAAGGACAGCTTGGTGGAGGCTGCACAGTTGGAGCTGTATTAATCATAGAATCACAGAACCTTTGGGTTGGAAGGAACATTGAAAGGCCATCGGGTAGGCTTTGCTTACATTTGGGTTGAAGACCTCTGCAGTTCCTTTCTCTTCTTGGGCACCAATAATCAAAGCTGTTGTTAGGAGCAGCAGAACAGGGAGACAGCTGGAAGGACAGCTTGGTGGAGGCTGCACAGTTGGAGCTGTATTAATCATAGAATCACAGAACCTTTGGGTTGGAAGGAACATTGAAAGGCCATCTAGTCCAACCCCCCTGCAATGAGCAGGGACATCTTCAACTAGAGCAGGTTGCTCAGAGCCCCATCCAGCCTGACCTGGAATGTTTTCAGGGATGGGGCATCTACCACCTCTCTGGGCAACACGTGCCAGTGTTTCGCCACCCTTATTGTGAAAAATTTCTTCGTTAGATCAAGTCTAAATCTGCTCTCTTTCTTTCAGTTGAAAACTATTACCCCTTGTCCTATTGCTACAGGTCCTGCTAAAAAGTCTGTCCCCATCTTTCTTATAATTCCTCTTTAAGTACCAGCAGGCTGCAGTAAGGTCTCCCTGGAGCCTTCTCTTCTCCAGGCTGAACAACCCCAACTCTCTCAGCCTGTCCTCACAGCAGAGGTGTTTCACCCCTCTCATAATTTCTGTGGCCTCCTCTGGACCCTCTCCAACTGGTCCATGTCTTTCCTGTGCTGAGATCTCCAGAGCTGGATGATCCCCAATGCTCCCTCACCTCTAGGCTCTGAATATGGGAACAACAGGATCTGGATAGTGAGAACACGGGTGGAGCAGTTCAGGGTACAAATAAATAATCTTGCAACGTAGAGGACAAAGAAAGGAGAGCTGCGGAGAAGGAGGAACTGGAGAGTGACTGGGAATGGGATTGGCTGGAAGGTCTGACATGCAAATTGATACGGGGATGAGGGATACTCTGAAGGAACAGAAGGAAAAGGAACAGGGGAACAGCGAGAAAAGGCTTTCCTGAGATTCTCAAGCAGTCATTCATTCCAGTAGGATCCAAGATCATTCCTGACTACTGTTCTAGACAGGATGAACATGGACATATACTTAGGAGCTTTTTGAATTTGGGATTACATAATTTATGGCCAAATGAAACAAATCAGGGCTAAGGAAGAAAGATAGTGGAAGTGACAGAAGTGTAAAGCTGGAAGGAACCTCAAGACATCTTCTCCAACTTCCTTCCTGAAGTAGCACCAGACACATCCAGACTCCCTCAGGTGGTTGTTGCCTTCTTGTCACACAGCCTGGGTAGGCAGCTGAAGAGAAAGTTTAATGAGTCTTGAAAAAATACAATGAATTAAGCAACAGGATAAAGCCACTGAAAAAAATAAAAAGAAAAAGGAGAGAAGATTCTTCAAGATATACCACAGAAAGCAAGGAAAAGAAAAATGTGTCCAAGGGGAAAGAAGTTTTTAAAACAATGGAAAACCAGGCATCTGTGTTTAATCAAAACTTGAAGAAACTGCATATAAGGAGTTGGTTCTCGGTTGCTGCGAGAAGCTGTTGAGTAGAAACTAGAGTTTAGGACAGCCATCACCTTTGCCCTCAGGGCAAGGTGCTAGGAGAAGCAGAATGCAAAATATTTACTATATACTTTTGCAGCAATGTGGGTTCTTCTTATTTGATTTCTTTGACATTTTTAGGGTGGGTGGTTTTGTGCTTTTTTTTAAAATCATAATTTTTAAAGTGAAAGAAGTCATTAATTCTGAGCTCCAGCAGGTCAAGGACCTTCTGCTCATACTGTTTCATGGATTTCTTGGCAAATATCTCAAACTAAAGGCCTTGCTTAATGTAGACAAGTGGCATTATATCCATTTTCTTGAAGTTATGCTAGTTTACACCAATGGGAGTTATGGTAAGTGTTATATCTGGATACTGCAAGCCAACACTAAATCTAAATACCAGTTTGTGAATAGCAGATTGTGGTTTTTGTGTTTTCCAAGAGTGTGCTATTGTTTCAGTAGACGGAAACTTGCAAAATTATTCCCTTGTGCAATATTCTAAATTAGTTTAAGAAATTTAATATTTTGCTGGAAACTTTTATTTCTGACATTTCTCTGAATAGGCAATAAGCAGTTCCTTGAGAAAGATTGGTAAAGCATGGTTTCCTCCAGGTTTATGATGGATTCTCTGCTGTTTTTCAAGATGATCACCTAGAGAAACATCTTTTGTTGTAGGAAAATACTTAAAGCCATTTTCCTTTGAAGATTGTCTACTGTTGAGTAAGGCATTCATTCATATTCCTGTCATTTCTTCAGTGGAAGGTAAAAGGGATCTTTCTTTACCTGGCTAGGTTTGGTCATCATCCCTACAGATGCGTATCTTTGAGGTGCCTAACCCTTAGGCAACTTTGCTTGAAGATGTCTGGTAGGTTCAATATGAGGAAAAGATGGACAAATTCATGCACTCACATGCAGAAGACATAACTAAATAAGCCTTTGTAGAAAGGCTATTTCTTATAGAAATCAGATTAAAACAATTCTCTGATGTCATTCGATTATTTACCGCACCTCTGTTTTAAAAGACTTCCCTACAGTGTTCCTTGAACATCACCATCACACACTGCATTACAGATGAAAAAATGCTGTCCTTATCAGAATACTCCTGCAATTTTTTTCTGTAACAGAAATAAGTGTTTTTGGTGGTGGATCAGTAGCTGAATAGACTATAGAAAGGTAGTGAAGCCCCGCCTGCAGCCTAGCACATAGGGTAGTGCAAACTGGTATCTGAATTGTACCAAATGCAACTAAACTGATGGTGAGGACAAGTCCAGGAACAGTATGTGTGTGTGCATGTATGTGTGTCCCACAATATAAAAAAAAGCCTACTGTAGCATAGTTTATGAAATAGATCTTGAAGAGGATATATCCATGAAGAGGGCAGCCTCTTCGGCTCTGAAATGGAATCATAGAATCATAGAAACTTTGGGTTGGAAGGGACCTTCAAAGGTCATGTAGTCCAACGCCCCTGCAGTGAGCAGGGACATCTTCAACTAGAGCAGCTTGCTCAGAGCCCCGTCCAGCCTGACGGTTCACTTAGCCCTCCTGATCCCATCCCTACACAACCAGGCAGTGTCCCTGTACTCATCCCAGGATACCTGTCCCTGCTTCCACTGCCTGTGCACTTCATTCTTGCCCTTCAGTTTGCCCATCTGGTCTCCACTCAGCCATGCCAGTCTCTTGCCTTCCTTTCCTGATTTCTTACACCTGGGGATCGAGAGCTCTTGCACTCTGTGGAAAGCGTCCTTAAAGATCTGCCAGGTCTGTTCTGCTCCCTTATCCCTGATGGCAGTTTCCCAGGGGTCCTATTGACTAAGTCCTTGAAGAGTTGGAAGTTTGCTCTCCTAAGATTCAAGGTCCTGACTGTACTCTTCTCCAGTCCCTTATCCCTCAGGACTGCGAACTCTACCAGTGCATGGTCACTGCAGCCCAGGCTGTCTCTAATTTTGACATCACCAATTAGCTCACATGCACTCCTAACCAACAAGTCCAGTATGGCATCCCTTCTGATACGGCTGTCTATTACCTGGCATAGGAAATTATTCCCCATGCACTCCAGGAGGAGTCTTCTGGATTGCCTGGAATATGTAGCAAGTGGTACTAACACGGGGTATATGTGGAGAAAACTGGGGCAGAATAAACCTTTGTACAGCTCACTAAATCTGAAACTTGAATGGATGCATAATACATACACAAATAATACTCTCTTGAGACCATTTAGCATAAGGGCCTACTGTACACAGGCAGCAGAGTACACAGACTGCACAAAGCATTGTTTTTTTAAATGGGCACTGCTCTGCGGCACCGAGTCAGTGGAAGAAAGGTCTTTAGCAGCCATTGGCACTGCTCAGAGACGCTATTCTTTGCCATGCCAATGGCCTGTGGTTTCTATGATTGCCCACAATACTTCTCCTGGTACTGTTTCCTCTTTGCTTAAAGCCCAAGGCCAAGCAAATATACAAAATCCAGCAGATATTTAGAGGAGAAATTTGTTTTAGTGTGCCCTGAAATCATGTGAAGGAGGTAACACTATTCAGCAGAACTAGAAACTTGTGGAAAGGTTTCTGCTCACTCCTTCCCTTGATGTGAAGATACATTACTGCCAGGCATTTCTGGATTTTAAATCAAACCATTCATGTTACTTTAATGTAGTTTGATGTGTGTTAATAACGTATACATGCCTAATTCAATGGGAACAGTACCATGTCTAAAATTGGAGAACATTAAATATGTACATGTTATTAATTTCTGGTTTATGGGAACAAAGAACTAGCTATTTTTCCATATTTTTTACCTGTCCCTGATAAAACATTTCTCTTGTTTCATTTTATAAGCTGAGTTTTAGGGATTTCAGTCCTTCTTTATCCATTTAATATTGAAATTATTATTTCCCCTTGTTGTGAGGTGGTCTGATATTTGGGGGTTTTTGTTCCAAATAAAAATAAGACACTTCTGTAAAGCCACAGCTTTACTGTTGGCAGAATGCCATGGTTATTTAGCCTGTAACTACAACCCAAATAAATCCCAAGTCTTCCAACAGCTTATAATGTATCCTTTATTTCTTACTATGTTTGTTTTCTGCTTCTTAATTCCTCAAGCAATTTACATTTATGTTAACTGCTCCCTCGTTTGAACACTGTATTTGGGGCAGGAAAGATAACTGAAACCAAAATGCTGATTTAGAAGCTTTGACCAGACCATCAGCTGCTCTAAACCAGTAGAGCTGAAATGGGTTTGTCTTACAGCTACTGAAGATCTGGTTTATTGGATCCAGAAATGGAAGGGAAAAAAGAAAAGGTTGAAGGAAAGCTGTTGTCTTTAGAGACTGCTCATCAGATTTTGGCATAAGTAGCACCGTTGGGATGTGGTGAGTTCTAGGGAAATCTCTTTAAACAACTGCTGTTCTGTAAGCGATAGGATCTTGAGTACTGGGCAGATGATACTGCATAGGGATTTACTTCATCTGTACCTGGCTGTCTAAAACTTAGATGTCCAGAGTGGGACTGTTGACCATACAAAAGCATACGGTGTTATCATAGGTGCCTGTGCCACCCTGCCTTGCAGTGGCCACCCCAGAAGGGTGCTGTGTGATGTGGGTAGACTGTCCTGGGTAATGCTGATACTCAAGGAAGTCTTAGCAGCACTCTACAGCCATGGCACTTGAATACTCTTTAAGGCTGACTAACCGTGGCCAGTGGAGAGAGACAGACAAGCATATCCAGGAGGATAGGTGAGTGAGATAACTGGATTGAGTCACCTCCTGCATAGACCTGTTTTCTTTCATTACCAGGAGCACAGATGACCTGATTAGCAATGCTTCACTTTTGAACAGCTCAAGCTAGGTGAGATAAAATGTGTGCTGTATGTAAGATGGGCCCAGTCCATCAAGACATTTGCTACCTGTTCTCAGTCATGACGTCATGCAGGTCTGATTTTATTCTTACTGTTTATTTGTGATACTCAGTAGCAAATGAAACAAGTCTCGTACATGCTGCAGGAAATATTTAGCACTTTGTTACATTAGGCTCAAATGGATATAGATTTGTTATATTAAACCTAAATTCTTGAAGTGGGGAAGGACCAATAAAAAAAGGTTTGTTAATTAAGAGCTATGGATCCAAACTCACCATCAGGTGTGTTTGTGAACCCACTCAAGAGAAAGAATTTGGCCACGCTTGGACCTTATTGTGGATTCAGCCTACATCAGGCTACAGCCAGCAAGGTGACTTGTGGGCATCTGCATATTTCTTCTGACTCTCATGCCTCCTCCCTCTTTAGTTGTGTGGTTGTGTGTGAAGCCGCTTGGATGCAACAGTGCAGGTTACTGTGTTAGTTACCAAAGGTGCAGCTTCTTTGACATACAATCCTTCTTCGTCATTGGCGCTTCTAACAAATGTAAATTAAAAAGCCTGCCTCTTCAAGCAGAATGTGCTGAGCATAAAATGCATTTGCCAAATACTTTCAGCACTGCAATAATCCATTTCATGATTTAAAAGCCTTGTAAACATGTCAAAATGGTTGGTTGGTTCTACCATCTTTGTGCCATCTATAGCACTGAATAAATAAAGGGAAATGCAATTTATTCAGTGCTTTGGAAGCTCAACGTTTCTCTCACTGATGTGTGACAACTATTATCATATTTATTGTCAGCATTACACTCCTAAGCATGCAGGTGATGCCTTCTGAGTATTTCATACTGATAAAGCCATCAATAACTTCCTACTGGACCTTATTTTCTCAGTTGAATCTGCACAGCTTGCTGGGATATCAGGAGGTAACTGATGAGACATTCAAACAGAAAAAAATAAAGGCAAAGCAGGAAGTGCCATCTTGCCTGCTAGAATATTAACTGAAAAACAAATAAACAAATAAAAAGCTTTTGGGGCTTTTAAGATGCTAGCTGAAGCCAAAGTTTGCAAGTCCTCTGTCTTCTCTGCCACACGGGAATTCAGCAGCCTCTAGAAACATGACAAGATCAGGTCACAGACGTCTCCGTGTGATTCCAAATAGGCTGCAAAAATATCTTGCAGCAGCTAATATAAAACATTTCACCTAATCATTCTGACATATTTATATTTGCAAAGGCACCACTGAAATGAAAATGAAATTAAAAAAGACCTCCCTCACAGGGTATAGCCTAGTGGAGCTCTGCAAAGTCCCAGGGGCTTACTAAGTCACCATTCTCTGAGACTCTGAGGAAGAAGCTCCATTTTTGCAGCTTGTCAGCTTTATGTTGGGCGTTTGTACAGGATCTTTGATCTCTTATTATACGTATTTCTCCAGGACAGGGAAGCAAGCAGAAAGAGAAATTCTATTTATATAAATCTTTCTATATCCCAGAGGTCAAGAACAACAGCATTTCAAGCAAAGTGAGGGAATTTATCTTTGCCTCTTAGTTTGCAGGAGAGATGCATATTTTAGATCATGCCTCCAGATGAGGCTCAGGTGTACCAATATATGACTGAACATGTTTTGTAGGTGACACTGCTGTAATTTCTCTGGGTGAGCTCATGTATCTGACACTGGGACGCATTTTGGTTTGTCTCCAGAGTCTCCTGGTTGCCTCAGGAGATGGAACCTTCAAGCAGGTTCCACCTGTTTTCTGACCTGGCAAGGAGATGAGCTAATGAACCATACATCAGGTGTTTAAAACCAGAGCTTAAATAGTCAGTTTAGCTTCATCATTCCTGCAGTCACTGTAGCCAATTTGCAATTGGGATTAAGATCAACTCCAAAAATTCCTCAAGGATTTCATTGTTCTCTGAAAATAATTTTATTACACTGTGAGGATGAAGTAGCCAAGTTGCAAAAAAACCCCAAATTCTCTGTTTCCTACATGAGACCAACCTGAAGTGTGCTTCTGACACGTCTTGCAAGTTGTCTGACTTCTTTGTTAATTTTAACCAGGCAGGGATATACTGTTGTGAAGGGTTATTTTATAATAAAAACACAGCAAGCAGACAGTATCTCCTGTGGAAAATGACAATCCGTAAGATTGTTCTTCTTCTCAAACATTACCTGAAAATCCAAAGGAAGATTCTGGAGCACTTTTGGTATAGGTAAATATAAAAATATGCACTGTTTTATTTTTAAGATACTTGTAGATCCTAGAGAAGTTCTTGGGAAGTGTTGTTTGGGGTTTTTTTAATTGCTATTGGAAATGTCTATATTGGTTAAATCCGTTAACTTTATTTTGTTTGTAGTATCATCTCTTCCCCCAAAAATTTGACTTGAAATGTTCCTTTATTGAAAAGTTAACAAATTCCGATTTAATTTTTCTTACAAAGGCCCTTCATGGTTTTTTGCAAACTGTATGTTTTAGTAAGTTTCTTTCTTATTTGAAAAATCTTTTTAATAAAAAAAAAGAAAAATGTTTGAATGTAATTTTTTGAAAGCTGCCTAGCTTGTAGTGGAAATAGCTCATTGAGATGAAACAATATTCAATCCAAACAGTTATGATCACATTATGATAATTGAAGTGTCACCTATACAAATATATAATAATTAGCAATTAATACAGTAAAAAATTGGCAATTAAAACAAAATGGACTAGCATTGCTGGAGACCATAAAAAGACCCCATCACATCATGACATAATGCCTTTGTTTTTAGACAATAAAATAAACCATGAAGAGCATATTTCTATCATTTATGTGAAATCAAGTAGGTTAATCATTTATGATTTTTATGCTTCAAAGCTTATGTGTGCTACATGCTGGAGAGAGATCTAAACCATTACTCTAAAGCCCAATGTACCATGCATGCTCCCTGCTGCTGCAGAGTCAGCCTCATCAAATTGGGCTTTGTCTAAAAGATATTTTAAATATATTATTGGATGAAAGGTGCTGCTTGATTATGCAAAACCAGCATAAGAATGCTAGTTAGCAAAGGTACACAGCTCTTGGCATTTATTTCCTCTGAGAGCTCACATAATCAAACCTGGGAATACATATACAGAGACGTGATGCAAACCATGTACTCTGGACGAGATGTCACTGAGGTTCTGGGAAGATGAAACATGAAGCTGCACTAAACACTTCCACTCCGATTGCTCATCTGAAGCAATCACTAGCTGTTAAATACTCCCTTGTTTCTAGCTGGGTAGCAAGACCAGGAAAAATTTCACAAAGGTGAAGGAGGAGAAGATAAACTGTATTAAGGCACCAAACTTAAAAAGCCAGGCGGAATAAGTGGAAATATTGGAAAAACATAAAACACTCTCCTATATTTAGCTGGAGAATTTAGAAGACTTTTCTTCACTGAGCTGACAGTCAGGAATTGCCTGTAGGTGAGCATTGATTTGTTGCTCAGATCAAGACAATGTCCCTGTGTGAGGTGGCTCGTGTTCCACTGAGCGGGAACCTCTCCTCTCTCTGATCACATCTGTCTAAATGGGATCTAAATTGTTCGTGACAATGCCTGCCTAACATTTTATTTACCTTCCATGGCAGAAATTTCTTGGTGTTTGGGAGAAGTATTCCATGATCAGTCTTCCCCTCTGACAGGAAGGTTTCTCATTGACTTGACTAAGATTCGATCAAAACATTAGGTAGAGCTTAATCCTCCATCAGCTCCATGTTCATTGTAGCTACCAGCAAAAGAAGGATTTTTGTTTGAGTGGGGCAGTGGAAGGGAGAGGAGGCGGCTGGAATCAAGCATAAAACAATTGAAATGCCAAGTAAAACTAGATAGCTATGGTTCTTCTCAGAGTTACCTCTGGAGCAACCTATATACAGAATGCAACTGCATACAGTGACACACACGTCATAAATAATAATGGACCTTAAAAATGTAATTTTCTATCAGGAGTTTGCAAGCTTGTGAAAGCTCATAAATAACTAGTGTTTATTCTCCACACGGCACTTTTGCAGTAGCTGATAATAGCTGAGTAAATGGTGGATGAGATGAATTCCTCCACTGATTTCAAATAAACCTTATGAGTTGGAGCAATAAAGAATGTTAAACAGTGTGCACAAAATAACATGCTGTTAGATACCATATATGATGCTTCAGTAAACACTAAAGCATTTTAATCTTGGTTCCAACATAGTAAACAGCAAGATAATAAGCTAAGGAAGAATAGTATTCTTTAAAATGCTTCCAAATGCTTGTGCATACTGTTGCCCTGTGCTCGAGAGTGCTGGCAGATGCTTCTATCACTTTATTTCTGTGTCACTGCAATAAAATCGGCCTGAAGTTCAGATGAACATATTCATTTGTGCTGAAATGTATTAGTGTAACTTAAATCCTGGGTGGGTGAGGGCAGCTGCAAGTGTAGCTCACGGCACACTCTGGTTGTCTCAAGAACAAATGATAAAGAGGACCATGTCAGCAGCTAGTAGGAATTTTTGTTGCCTCATGCTACGTGTTTTAAAAAAGCCCTGCCGGCACCCCAGGTATGCTTGCACAAACACCCTATAGACAAAACTACTCCAAAGCAGCAAACAACCATAGCAATTAGCCTGGAAAAAAAATGCCCAACTAAAATGTCCATCCCTGTTAGCCCACAGAATACATAGCTGAGAAATTATGCTGGCACTTGAGGCAGGCCTAGGTTCACCCAGCTGTAGAGATTTCAATGTTAATGCAGCAGTGCGTGGCCCCCGCTCCTGGTACATCTTTGCACAAAAGCCATCGTCAGAAAAAGTCAAGGCCCAGTCTTCACTAGTGGCAAATTTTCATCACTTGAGTGAGGCCAGGACAGGTGTTGGTTATTGGGCTGACAGCATCATGCTGAAGAGACAGAGCAGAAAAGGAGTTTCCTCATTCCTTAGTTTGTTCTGAGGTTTCTTCTTGCAGATTGCTCCCTTTCCCACTCTGTCTCTACTGCACACGCTGGTGTCACCTCCAAACCCCTGTGTTTCTCTTCTCTAACACTAACAACAGGAATGTGATGTAAGCAAACCTCTTCCTTCTCTCAGATGAGGCTGAAGGCCTCTGGACATCATGCTGTTGCCTTGATCTGTGGATTAGATCTATCTGCTTGGTGCTGTACCAGAGGAATAGCGCAGGGAATAGGACCTCCTTTAACTGATGAAGGCTGTAATCCAAGCAAGCTAACAGCTTTGGCTCCAGCACAAGGACAGCAGGTAGCATTGCCATGATGAAAAGGTATTACTGGGCAGCCTGAAAGGGAGGGTGAGCTTTGTGGTTAGGATATTGCTCTGGCAGGAAGAAGCCTAGGTCTTCTCTCTCTGATAAAATCCAGCATGGCAGCAAAGATCAGAGCTTCCTACCTGTAACCGCAAAATTACAGCCCTGGCCCTCTTGCTTGTGCTCTTTTAGCCCAGGAATCCTACGCTGCGCCTGATGGCCTGCCTGCAGCAGGAACATTTTTCCAGAACCTGTGGTCAAGCGTGGTCTTCTGAGGAGTCTGAATATTTGGTGTCCTAGTTCCCAGGTAAGTGCCCTAACCCCATGGACAGGGATACCAATGCTCCTGAAGAACAGCAGGAGTTCAGCTATGCCCAGTGCTCAGCATTTCCTATTGCCTGGTGCCAGCCAGCTCCAGCTCAGCACCTGCCTCTGTTCCTTCTCCTGATTTCCCTCTGCACACTGCAAACCACACTGAGGAGGCTTCCAGCTCTCCTTGGCTTTAGGATCTGCTTCATGTACTGAATCACGCCCTTGAATCACCCTGTTGGGGTCAGCTGCCTGACTTTAGATACTGTGCTATGAAAGCTGAGGATGCTTAAGATACTTTTCTGACTCTTCTAATTTCAGCCTGCCTTTCTGAAACTGTGAAGAGCCACAGGACAATGTAGGAACCAAAAAGCTGGACAGAATTCTCTTGACCTGATAAGAAAGTAGCTAGGAATGCTGTGCCTGCTGCAGCTGGTAAGATGTTTCTCAGGTCACCATATGTCAACACATATTCAGCTCTCATGCCTGTGTACTGTAGAGGGCAGTGAGAAAGAAGATGTTTTGTGTGTGAGGCTCCACTGGTAGCTCTGACTGAGCAAGGAATGTGTCCTTGTACATAGAAAGTTAAATGGAAACCATCTGGACCGTTGCATACAGAAACCATGGATGATGTTTGCAGCTCAAAGGAAAACTGCTGCATGCTATACTGTTTAATGTAGGAAGAAAAGGGTGAGGGGAGGTAAGTCATTAAGTACTACTGGCTATAGTGGTTGCAATACTTACTTAATAATTTTAATAAAGTAGCAACACTATTAGCCTTTTAATATGATGTGAGTGAGATTCAAAGAATTGAGGGCATTGTCTGGGTCTTTGCCATTCTTATTAGCAGAATCTCTTGAAGGTACTTGTGTTAATAAAGTAGAAACAGTGGTAGATGCATAAGGCCAATGACCACTGTCTATCCATTGAAGTGAATGAACCAAAATGCCCATAGAGTCAAAAGTACACGATAAATACATTAATCTCCAAGCAAAGTGGAATGCTTCAAAGTGTTAGTGTAACTTAAGGTGCAGTGTGAAAGGGCACCTTGAAAATCTGTGGGATGAGTCATCCCTACAAAATCTAGATCTTGTACTTCGCTGAGTTTATTGCAGGTTCTTGGATCAGCTGGGCATTACAACAGCATGGTGTGGCAGTGGATTTAAAAATAACTTAAAAAGCAACTATGTGAGCTTTGTGCAGCTCACTACCGAGCAAATGCACTGACCTGCTGTGACGTGCATTGAAATCTGTTCTCCTCTTTGATTTCATTATGCTGCATTGATGCAGCATATTCTGGGCCTGAATGGAGACAGGTGGTGGCCCCTTGTTCACTGAAGCGGTGAAGGGTTGCCCCCTGTAGGGAAGGAAAAATATAATTCAGCCACCTTTTGTTTATATCCAGCTTCTTCTGCTGATGTCTGGGTGGAGCCTGGCAGGGGCTGAGCTTGGGAGTCCCTGAAGTAGCCTGTTGTAGGAGCATGCTTCCTAGGATCCACCAGGGAGGGGGAACAGACAGGGAAAAATTATTTCAATGCCCTACATTTTTTTTTTTATGGTCATCCATAATAAATAAGCAACTTTTTATTTATTTAAGGTGCATGATAAATTCTTAGATTGAAGATGTTTGTGAAAGCAGTATAATATCTGCAGTTGCAATATTATGACTTTGCAGAAATATGGACCTTGGATTTAAGTGTCAAGTATGATAGTGAAGATTAGGTTTCAACTTCTGCAATGTTATATCCTACCTTAAAGGAGGTTGTCTCAAAGGAATTGGTCTTTATAGTTCAACTATTCCTATTCTTTTTTGCATGATATTTGGCTAGCAAAGGGTTTCAATGATCCATTTTCATGATATCTCTTTGAGCAAACCAGTCTGCAGGAGCATACTGCAACATCCCCAACAGTAAGATGACCCTAAGTGTTTTAACCACATTCATATGTTGCCAGCAATTTTTATGCTATTGATGCAGATGGGATGGATAAGACTCTCTTTATCCTTCCTTTAGAGCTAAAACCTGTGCTGGTATCCTCAGTGTTTGAATAGTCTGGTTTTAATAGAAACATGAAAACACCATATGGAGCCAGACAACCATTTCCTTCCTTCACTGTGTTTGGTGAGTTTGAGTTTACTTTAACATGACATCTTATAAATCATGTATCATGTAGTGACCATATAAGGTTACCTTTTATTGAAAGGATATTGGTGTTGAGAGCTTGCTATGCTTGGGTATTTATTAAGGAAATGAAAGATCTCTAGAACATATGATACACTTTGCGTTGCTAAACATTGTTAGTTTACCAACAGGACTGTGTTTCTTTCGCTGGCCCCTCTGAGTCTCCAAGATAAAATACTGAAATAAAATTTGCCCTTGGATTAAAGTCTGACACTGTGTACATCCTGTTGGAGTCACAGACTATTTGACAGCGTGTTTTGAAATCGCTCCCAGGTTCATGTTTTATGCAGGAAGGAAACATACCTGTGGAGATAGCCTCAGGCAGTGGTAATTAAAATATGACCATGTGCCACATGACCTTAAGGCATATTACTGCTTCAACCCTTCACCTTGCAGTTGTTAAAATACTGGGCTTGGCTTATTAACAAAGCACCATCTCTATGTAAGAAACGTGCCGGGGGAAACAGGTCTATCGTCTTCTCCTTTGTAGGAAGGAAGCAGTTAGCGATAGCTCAGTTCAGTGACAATGTAATATCTGTCCATTTTCTGCTGTGGCAGCTGCAGAATGCCTAAAGCAGGTGGTGCAGCATAATGAATCCATCAGTTTTAGAGAGAAAACACAAATGTAAAGGTAGTGGCAAAATAGACACATCAAAGTATAGGTTCGCATGCGCCCAGTCTCCTAGTCCCCACAATTTTCTCTGAGCTTTCACAATAATCAAATACGAAAAATGTGTCCTGTGTGTGATGGGCTGTTAACTGGAGAGACCCACTAACTTTCAGGAAGACTTTGATTATATCCTGGGAGAACCTACCACCTTACAGGGAGAAGGACTACTTTCATGTGTGACCCTCTTACCACCCATGAAACCATTTAGATACAGATCTCTCAACATGTGTCTCATCAGGGTGTGTAATGTAAAGTGACAAGGCTTTTGCAACATGTTGGGATTGACAGTTCCATGACAGCAATACTTGATTTCCTCAGGCTGCTTTTTAAGAAAATAGGATTTCCAAGTGCTTCTCACAGGCACTAAACTCACCACAAGAGGATGAAAAAAAACCCAACACAAACAGAAGGCATTTCTTAGAAGACTTAGAAGTGTTCTTTTCTGATCGCTGTTTTGTACAAGTAATCCTTCTAGTAACTCCTAATGCTCAGGAAGTGATAAATATAATTGTCTTTGCAAATGGGGAAGTAAAGGCTAGGAGAGCTCCCCAGGTGGTTATCCCAACCGTACAGAGCCACGTTGTCAGGCACTGAGCCTAAACTTTTCAAAAGACCAAAACACAGCGCTTAAAGATTGGCAGAACTTGGTAGCTCCCAGTGGGAGGGTTTTGGGCAGATTTTCCCAGGTTCCTCATCTGGCTTGATGGATATGCATGAGGAATGGTCTTGAGGAAAGCCTGGGTGAAGTAGGAGTTGGTGTTGGTGATGCTCAGTACATGGAATTTGTCATTACTCTGCCTGCAGGGTCTGCACTGTGCTGGGTATGGAGGCGCCTTGTGTTGCGCAGATGGAGCACGTTTGCTTATGAATGGGCATGTTCTGAGACAGTCCCTGTTCCTTCCACATACACATATATATATACACATCAATAACGAGTGTAAATAGACTTGACACAGCAGAAGGGTAACCAGAGACAAAAGTCACAGCAGAATAAATAAATCATCTGCTACCACAGCCTCTCCATAGAAAAATCCTTAATGTTTGCAGACTCTGAGGCCAGCCAATAAAGGGCATTCGGAAGTACAAAGCCTGGTTAATGACCATATTACATATCCTGACTGTGCTTTCCTTACGTTCCCGTTCGTTTGTTTTGTCGTCTTTGTTTTCTTGCTATTTCATGAAAGCTCATCCCACTTGATTTACATTCAATTTCCTATAAATAGCTGTGCTCTGTTTTCTGTATTCATATTTGAAGTCATGTTTACTTCAAAGGCAGAAGGACTTCAGACGTTCTTAGTTTACTTCTGGCGGGGTACTTCAGACATCTGGTTTGCTCTTGTCCCATGCACAGAGGAGCCAGGCATTAAGTTAGACCACTGAATGACAAGCTTGAAGCTCGCACCTCTTTCGGAGATTGCTTTCTATCCTGACCTCAGTCACCTTCTTTCCTGTTAGTGATCAGTCTTTCTTCACTTGTGCCACACCTTACAAGGACCTCGGCCTGTGCAGTGCCTCTGTGGTTACACATGGGAGTTAGAAGTCCCATCACTTCTGTGGCATCCTTTGAACATCACTTCTCCATCTGTGATGGTTAAAAGTTTACCTTATTTAAACATGGACTTTCCCTATGATTTCTGAGCTCTTAAACTGTCCCAGTTGAGGCAGCTTCTGTGTAAACTTGCACAAGGAACACCATCTTCTTAGCAGCTAATGAAATACTATAATTTCGCACTTGGGAAGTTGCTAAGTGGTTGTAAGTGCAGAGTCCAATTTAGCCTTGGTGTAGTTGTCATACCTTTTGGTTTAAAATCACTTTTGAAAGTGATTTTAGGCTTCATTTGGACTGAAAACGAATCAAGCCATTTCCTGAATTAAATTCAGGAATGGGCATTCTTCAAGAAGGAAATCTTAAAGTCTCAGGAGGAGGCAGACCCCATGTGCTATAAGATGAGCTGGCAGGGAAGACGACAGGCCTGGCTGAACAGGGAGATTTTGCTGGGACTCAGGGAAAAGAGGAGAGTTTATCAGCTTTGGAAGAAGGGGAAGGCAACTCAAGAAAAGTACAAGGATCTTGTTAGGTCATGCAGAGAAAATTAGAAAGGCAAAAGCCCAGCTAGAACTCAATCTGGCCATGGTCATAAGGGACAACAAAAAATGTTTTATATTATTAACAACAAAAAGAGAGGCAAGGAGAATCTCCATCCTTTACTGGATATGGGGGGGGAACATTGTCACCAAGGATGAGGATAAGGCTGATGTATGTAATGCCACCTTTGCCTCAGTCTTTAATAGCCAGACCAGGTATCCACAGGGTACTCAGCCCCCTCAGCTGGAAGATGGGGATGGAGAGCACAATAACCCACCCATAATCCAGGAGGAAGCAGTTAAGGACCTGCTAAACTACAAGTCTATGGGGCCTGATGGGATCCATCCAAGAGTACTGAGGGAGCTGGCGAAGGAGCTTGCCAAGCCACTCTCCATCATTTATCAGCAGT
>NW_010535549.1:19010-31928 GCF_000687285.1 Phaethon lepturus
AGATGAACATGAGCCGGCAGTGTGCCCAGGTGGCCAAGAAGGCCAACAGCATCCTGGCTTGTATCAGAACTAGTGTGGCCAGCAGGAGTAGGGAAGTGATTGTGCCCCTGTACTCGGCACTGGTGTGGCCGCAGCTTGAATATTGTGTTCAGTTTTAGGCCCCTCACTACAAGAAGGACGTTGAGGTGCTGGAGCGTATCCAGAGAAGGGCAACAAAGCTGGTGAGGGGTCTGGAGCACAAGTGCGATGAGGAGTGGTTGAGGGAACTGAGATTGTTCAGTCTGGAGAAGAGGAGGCAGAGGGGAGTCCTTATCGCTCTCTACAACTACCTGAAAGAGGGTTGTGGTGAGGTTGGTGTTTGATTCTTCTCCCAAGTAACTAGCGATAGGATGAGAGGAATTGGCCTCAAGTTGTGCCAGAGGAGGTTTAGACTAGATATTAGGAAAAATTTCTTTACTGAGAGGGTGGTCAAACATTGGAAGAGGCTGCCCAGGGAGATGGTGGAGTCACCATTACTGGAAGTGGTAAAAAAATGTGTAGACGTGGCACTTCGGGACATAGTTTAGTGGACATGGTGGTGTTGGGTTGATGGTTGGACTTGATGATCTTAAAGGTCTTTCCCAGCTTTAATGATTCTGTGAAATGACATGGGGCTTCTTTAGTCAGCATAATTTTTAAACGTTTATTGGAACTAGTGACCATTGGGGAACAATGGCCAGAAGTTATGGTCTGGCCCATGATTAAGTCCAGCATGACATACAGGTATGTAGACCTTAACTCAGGATTTCGCAGCTCAGTAGATGTACACCAGCTGAGGATCTAGCTTTCTTCTTTTATAACACTTGCCATTACTGTCACAGCTGAAACATAGTAGATAGATAACTCTAAAAATCTTTGGAAAGATTCAATGTGCCTGTTTGTGTCTATCAAATTTACTAAATGTGTCATTCCAACAGTATGATTTCCTGGTTTGTTCACGTGAGGTAGCAAGATCCCCATAGCCCTAGACAAATTTCCGAGGGAAACTTTGTTAAGTGTGCAAATTTTTTCCCTCTTACTTCTCATATTCTAATACAGCAACAGGGCAGTGAAGAGAGGATTGAAAAATAAGAGCCAATACTTAAAACAAACTTGTGATCAGTAGAGCATAAGCAGCAGTTCAGAGTAAACTTTATAGAATTGCAGACAAAAATTCCATTCAGATATGCATCACAGATTAAACAGAAAACAAAAAAACCACAGTGAGTGCAGAGTTATATTTTCCAAGGGAAAATATACTACCACAGCTTAAAATGACAAATTATCAGAAAGATTTCCACTTCCTGGTATATTGTTTTATATTAGAAAACTTTAAATGTCCTTTGGGCTGAATTCAGAAGGGGAATACTTGGATTCATTATTTGATAGCACCTTAAATCCTGTGGTAGTAAAACAAGGCTTGCGTTATCCTCTTGGGACTGCTTTGAACAAATGTAACTTATGTGAACCCCTTGAACTGCTGGGGGACAGGCTTTTACAAGGGCAATTCATTCTGACCTTATTTACTCTGAAGCTGAAACTCACTGAGTGAATTTTTTAGTTTTGTTCCAGTCAGAAAGTAGTCAGTGGCTTTTGTTTCCCTCCACCAGGTTTTGCTCATAAAAATGAGCATGAGGGCTCATTCCCCTATAACACCATAGTGAACTCAAGTGAAAAAGAATAAAACCTAGGCGTTTATATGAAAATGTATTATGGAATCTGCTTGGTGATGCAAAAAGAAAATTAAACCCCTGGCTGATAACTTGGATTGCTTTACGGGTATGACATTTTACAGCAATAATTATTCCTTTCTGTGAAACCACACTTTCTTAGGAAGATTTTAATTAGGAAGTTTCTCTTTCTCTCTGTTGTACTCATGGTATTGAAAAGAAACCGCTCAGAGTCCCTTCCATCAAATTATAGATAAAGTGCTTTCTGCTTTACATAAAACATGGATGTCTGACACTGAAGAACAGCACAGTTTGTTGTTGTTTTCTGATTAGCTGATGAGGCCATACTGCATCTCATCTGCATTGTCTTTGTCTTCATTCTGGTAGTAGGGTATTTGAATGTTACAGTGAGAATCAGTGAGTATAGGATGAAAATAACTCAAAGTGCCCTTTAATAATGGTCTGGAGTTGTGTTTTTGCTGTTCAAGGCATCTGAGGATTTAGAGAGAGACATTTTGGAGACATATAGAGCTCAGAAGATTGAACTAACCTGTATTTCTGATACAACCAATTTGTTTCTATAAACATAAACTACTTCTTCCAGAATATGAATCAAAGAACCTGCCAGTGTGTTGGAGTTACTCAACTATTATAGGAGGCTTCTGGTATGTTAGTCTTTGTGGCAATAAAATCTCCTTAGAGGATGAAAACAAATTTATGGCCTGTTACTACAACATGTTTAGTTTTTTCAGACCTAGCTCTGAGTCTGTAGGATTATTTTTCTCCCTTACAGTTTAATTTATTAAATATAGTTAGATTGTGGTATTCATAGAATTTATGGGATTATAGAAAAATGGGCTGGAAGGGAATCTCTAGAGGTCATCTAGTCCATTCCCCATCCTGGGACAATGTCAAGTTGTACATGGATCTTCTCTCAGTGATGGAGACTCCACAACATCCCTAAGGAGTCTGTTCCATTGTTCAACTGTCTATCACACTAGAATTTTTTTTCCTAATGCCCAAAGTTAAACTCTCTTCCTAAATCATAAACCGTTTGTTTCTTGTCCTGTTCACCATGGCCACAGAGAAGAGACCGTCCACTTTCTCTTTACAACAGTCACAGATTCAAAGATCACTGCTGTGTTTTGCATCAATCTTTTTCTTTATAGACTATGCAGGCCCAGCACTTTCTCCTAGGTGCCCAGATTTCTGGTCATTTCTGTTGCTCTTCTTTGGACCTCGTTGGCCTACATATTCCTTAAATTGGTATTCAATATATTATTATATTAATATTCCTTAAAGTTAGATGGCCAAAACCTAGTCTGGATGCAACGCCCTGAATTCTTACAAGTGTTGAGTAAAGGAAGAATTTTTTTATTCTTCTTAAGTTATTGTGTTTGTCTTCTGACCAGCTGTAACACGCAGATCCTGACCTACAAAGCTGTAGTACCAAGTCAATTATTTTTAAATTTTAATTTATGTGGCAGACTACTGCTGGGTCATTGTATAATATAAGTCATCTTGTTTTACTTGTATCTTATTTTTCCTATTCTGGAACACTAGTCTTTTCCTGTAGCAGATGTGGAACCTCTCCCAGTAACAGGCAATGTGCGATTTAATAGCACCATAATCTCTTCTCTCATCCAGTTCATTAGCAATGAATAGTATCAGGCCAAGAGAGACCTCTGTGGAATTGACTTGATGCAGCCTTTAAGAGTGAAGCATTGATAATTATTCTCTTCAATATGGCTTTCTAACCAGTTTTGCACTCTTTAGTAGGTTTCTCCTAGTTCATATTTTCTTCTCTTATTTATCAGAATGTTATATGGGACAGTGTCAGAAAACTTACTAGGCTCAAGATGTGTGACATCTACTGCTTCTCCCTTGTCTGCCAGGTCTATTATCCTGAGGGGGCAAGGAAATTACATTAGTGTGACACAATTTGTTCTTGACAAATCCATGCTGGCCATAACTCATCTCCTCATTATCTTCTAGATGCTTACAAATAGTTTCTTTGATTATTTGTTCCAGCATTTAAAGTAATACAATTAGAAGGGTTGTCAATTAAACATCTTCTTTCTGCATTTTGTGGCACATTCATTACCTGAAACTGCAGTAAGGTGTGAATTTTGTCAATTTGCCCTTGTCTCAATAATGGTAGAAATAAAGCTGCAGATCTATTTGCTCCTGCCCTGGAAAGACTGTGCTCTGGGATGGAGTCCATGGTCTGATTCTAACCTCTTTTACTGGACACATTTCTCTTTTTCTTTCTCTTTTTATTTTAATAGGGAAAATTAATCAGGGAAATTGAAACTCCACAGGCTTAATTCTCTCTTTCAGGTCCAGCTGCACCAGCCAGGTTTTGCCCTGTGGGGCAGAGTGTGCAAGCCTCCCTTCACGTGGCTGGTGGGACTCGGAGGACTTGCTCTGTTGTCATCTCCTGGCAGAAGTGGCACTGGTGCACACTCTGGCTGGGAAAATGCTGATGTTCTGTGTACGCTAACTAGTAGGGAGAAAAACCAGTTGCTGCTTGTGTGGGTCCTGGGTTCCAGGAACAGGACTACTGGAATGCTTGGAGGGCTCGGGAGGAATCAGAAGGGGAGGGAGAAGTAAGGACATGTAAAGCCCTAAATCACTTCACTTTCTTTGCAGCCCAGCTAGGAATAAAACATGAGATTTCATCTGGCAGAGTCATTCTTTACTAACCCTGCTTTTCTTCAGTCATCTAACAAGATACATACAAGCTGTAAGGCTTGTAAGAACTCTTTGTTATTTATTTCTTTGCATTAATAATCATCTCCGGTTAATATTTATTGCATGATGTGGCAGGCAGAATACAATGACCTTCTCACTCTCCCCTCTGCCCTCAGCCTCCCCTTGGAAGGAGGCAGGTGTGGTACATCCCTTGACAAAGAACTTTCCTCCAGCCCCCAACCAACTTCAAAAGCCACTTGCTGTGATCTAAGAGGTTAATACCAAAAACATAGTGCAACCCTTGTCAATAAATCTCCGCTAACTGGTCTTAATCAAGCACAGAAATGTTCTACCCTTTCTCTGCACAAAAAGAAAAATATAAAGAGGGGCAACAAAGAAATTGTATAATACACAAGTCTATCCGTTTTCAGGGACTTTTATTGGGTGCTGCCCTATATACGAACTTCTAAATTGAATACACTGGTATGCCTCCCAGAATCAGTTGCAAGGAGATGAGCATCAAGCCAATTACACCTAATCCTTTTTGATAGGGCATATTAGGCTTTTTAAACACCAATACTCAGAGAAGAGTAAACGTAAATAAAAAGATAATCCATGTGGTCTACTCCACAGCCAGGCAAAGTGAATGAAGATTTCTTTTCACTGCCTGTCCCTTACACTCCCCAAACCCTCCCCCCAAATTAGACTGTGCAATGTTTAAGATGTGTGCCTAGACAAAGGGAGAGTAAGGAGCATCCTACACTGCCATGTGTCTGAAGCTTTCTATTATTTAGCAGAAATCATTAACCATTCCTTTGTTAGACCAGGCTGCCTGTGAAAGCAAGTTCAAGATAATTCACTGATGTATCCAGTATGTTTTACACAAGGGAACTACAGCTGTTTGTGCAGATGCCTTGTACAAGGCCTGAATTGCTATTATTAAATCTTTAGCCAGCTGTAAAATTAAGAAAATAATTAAATGGATGCAGTTTCTTTTTAAATTTGTCTGTTTAATTGAAATAATTCCTATGCTTTTTTTGTTATTCCTTATAACATTTAGCTTCCTATTCCTCCACTACCCCCAATTATTTTCCTCCAAGGCTTTGCAGATGACATGAAATAGAGCCACGGCCATAGACAGATATCTGAGGTGCCCCGTGAACAGACTGTGAGCAAACAAGAATCTTGGAGACGTATCAACTACTCTGCTGTTAGTTTCGCAAAAATTACCTTCCAGTACAGGAAATCAAATATGTTTTCTTGAAGTTTATGTTGAGCTGCAGATTTGTATCTTCTAAAGGAAGCTAATGAGCTTCCTGGTTTTCTCTGGAAAAATATGCCAGGCAGTGTTTAGGGCATAGATGGATTGCGATGAGAGTTTTGGATGAATGTCAGAATGGAAAAGAATAAACAGACCGACACAATAGATAGTTGATTTGACATGTTTGCTGTTGTGCTTGGTTTCTCCATCCATGTTTAAGTGGGACACAGCAGCACTTCTCTCACTCACTTGTTGGTGTGTTGGGCATTTGAAGGAATGGAATAATGTGTGGATTGGTCTTTGATATGCACTGATTTCATTAGCTTGCTGTTTGGAAAGGACGTTACAGATAGCCCCTTGCAGTTGGTAAGAGGTTTTCCATGGCAGAAGTGGGCTTCTTTGGATTAGGGTTTGGAGGCATGCAGCTTAGAGCTGCAAGGGAACATGCCCTGGAGAAAAAATTTGCCTCTCATTTTGAAAGCAAGCTGCTGTGAGCAGGTCACAATTTGAAAGTATTTGCTCTGTCACCTTTTAAATACTTATGGCCTGCACATAATTTGTGAGGACATAACTGGGTCACTATCATCTAGAGCTCTCCTTGTCCAGTTAAACAGGACCTAGCTCCACATGACAGCTAAACTGGTATTTCTGCCTTGGAGAATTGTACTTAGGACTACAGGTAGGATTTACACCACTCTTTTTTTTTTTTTCCCCCGTACTCTGTTGTCTGAAATATGTTTGCATCTGGCCCAGATGCACTGGTATGCCATTCCTCAAGAGCAATCAGAAAGGTGAGACAGACCCTTTGATAGGATTGTCAACACTGTCGTGTCCAGGTGCCGTCTGGTCCTCTTCAGGAAGAGGGACACCTATTGACTGCCAAAAATTGTGAAGATGCAGTAGGAAAACACTATCCTTAACTTGTCTGGTCTTTTGCTTGCTTCCTTAGTCATTGGCCTCTCTGGCACAGGAGAGGAGCTCTCTCCTTGAATCCTCAACACACTCAGGGTAGCGTCGTTCTCACTGGAGATGAATCACCAATTATATGATCTCAGCCTTCACTTCCTGCAGGTATTCCCGTGAGCAGTTCACGCGCTCACTTGCAGGAAGCCAGTATTTAGCCTGGGCTAAAATCACAGCAAAATTAAACAGTTTTTAAATTGGAGTTAATGCTAGCAGGAATTTTTTGCTGAGATCATAATTTTCTGTTTCACATGCAAATCTCTCTCCTCAGTTCATGAAAAGCAGTTGTTTCTTTAACCTTCTTTTTAAGCAGGTATTTTCTCTCATTTCCTGTATATCTGACATACCTGACCACAGCTCTTTGTTGTTACTAACGCTAACATCCATAATCATGGTAATAATCATCTTCACTTACACAGCACCATTAGCCAAGCCTCCCAACCAGTCCGGGACGGAATTGGGTCTTTTTCTTAAGAGGCTAACAAACTGAAGGCGTGACAGGACACAGTGTAATAACCAGAAAATCACCAGCCTGGGCCGTGTATAGGTAAGCAGCGTACAGTGATTAGTCCTGGAGTGCTCACCCTGGGGGATTTTTCTGGAAATTCTCTGAAGGAGAAGAGCGAGGCCACTGAGAAACATACTGCCTGACACAGAGCGGTGCGTACTTGTGTGTGTGTGTGTCTTCAAAGAGTAGCTAAATGGCCAGCACCCCAAAAGTCTGTGGAAGTTAGATACCTAACTGCTCTCTGAACCATTTTCAGGCTGCCTGCTTGGGTGGATTCAGGGATACAGCCATTGCTCTGGCAAGTAAGTTCAGAGCATGTGAAACAGTTATATTTATTTGTTTAGATTTTTATTAGTGTCCCAGGTAGGTTCAATGTCCAGACATTATAGTGCAGAAGCTTGATTCAATGAATGTGAATGCTTCTCTAGGATGTCATTCCCTGCTCTGGTCAGGATGACCTCTTTCTTTGTTTCTACATGACACCTTGTGTACTCTTTGGTTGTTCAGTGATCACATTAGAGGCATTACACAACCAAACCTTTGTTACCGTCATTAAAAAAAAAATTCGCACACTGTTTTCTGCAATGCTTTAAGGCTGTTTGCAAATTAAACTCAGTGGAGAATGCAACAGGCTGCTTGCTCAGCAGTGTTAGTGGCGGGGAGCAGAGTGGAGGCTTCCTCTGCACTGTCCGTGCCAGCTCCTTACAAAGACGTTTGCCCAGGGTGTGATAGCGGGAGCCAGTGCACTTCCAGATTTCCCCGGGGCCTGCATCTCCTCCTTCTCTGCTGTTGGCAACTCCACCAGTGCTGTTTCACGCCCTTTGGGTGCACGCAACCATGGGACGGGGGTCATGAAGACAGTTAAGAATGACACTGAAAATTAGTATTTGGAGGAGTCACATGAAGGTTGAAGCTCTGCAGAGGTCAGCTCCTTGTGTGTTAGCAACTCCTTCCTGCAGTGCTGTGAAGATCACCTTTGAATCTTTTTTTCATGGTGCACCAAAGGTTGGGGACAGCTTCTTTCTGCTCTGCAATCTTTTCCACGATCCAGAGAAACAACTGCAGCATTTCTGTCTTTCTTCTTCAAAGTCACCCCTTAGTGTTTCGTTCTTCCCTTGCCTTTCTGCACCCAGCTCTTTTCTAGAATTGCTGGCTCCCAGTTTTGCTCTCTGTCGGCATATTGCCTGCCTGCGTTCTTTGTCTAGCTAGAGCCAAACTTATTATTCAATCAAAACTCAGCAGGAGTTTTGCTGAATTATTGTAAACTCACTGGGGCAAAAGCTGTGCCTTCCTATTCAGCCATGAGATACCATGCATATTGATTGTGGCTGAGAGAAAATAAAAATTAATACATTCATATTGATTACATGTGTTCTTACTCACTATTAGACACACTGCATAGCCCCAGTAGATTTATGGTTTCCCTTTATGACTATTAGCAATAAATCCTTTTTTTTTTTTAATTCTCTTTTTCTCTTCCTTTTCCTCTAAGTGTTTTGCAGAATGATTTTGAATAAAGAGAGCTGATCATAAAATAACTTGTGGGAAAGTTTGATGAGCTGCCTTTAATTTCCCTCTCACTTTGAAAAATCCCTCCTTAACATGTGTGAAACCCAAACATTCCTCCCACATGCAGTTCAGATGTTCTGGGCCCACCAGACACAAGTTTTGTGCACCAATGCACTCTAGTGAGCATGCAATTTCTTTTCCAATATAATTATGATAGATATTATGACTGGGGACTAGACATGCCGAGCCACGCTACTCTTCTAACCTGGGAAACCACAGATATTTGCATAATTCCAGGTACATATTGAAAATTTCAGAATTTTAATCAATACAACCTTGCTTTTTATTTTCTTTTCCAAGGCTCTGTTGCATATCACAGATCTACTGCAGTGAACAGCATTGTGAAGCTTAGGCACACTGTGCAGACTTAACTTCCAGCCCTTTGGAGAGCAAGACTTTGGTTCATGAGCAGGAATTGAACAATCCAAGAGCATTATGACTGTATTGCAATACTAAATTGATGGCATAGAGCTCTGAGCCCCAAGCAAGGCTGACATTTCTGTCAGTCAGCTACACACAGCAGGTTTGAACTGAAATGGCATACTGGAAGGAGGCAGAAAAGGGTGCCCTCCCAAAGCAGAAAGGAGGTAGATGGAGTGACACCAAAGGTAGAATGAAAGTGCTACAGTTTATGAGAGCAAGCAATGGCTCTGCAGAAAGAAACAGAAATACTGAAGGGTGTGAATATGGGTAGAGGCACAGTTAAGCGAAAAAGAACATAATGAAGAGGAATGGACAAGGCAAAGAGAAAGTTCATGCCCAATATCATGCAAAAGGTAGCCTGCTGTTGACATCTGCTAGGCTCAGGAGGAGTCTCCCTCAGAAAGATGGTGAAATCCCCTCACTCAACACATTTAAAAATAGACTAAACAACCCCCAGTGATCCAGACTCTCATCCCCTTACTCACATGGGGCCGTAACTCACTCCAGCAGTCGTCCTTCTGAAGCCTGGGAACGCTTGCAGAATGCGAGGGTCTGCGCTGAATGCAAGGCAGAAATGGGGTCCCGGGTACTGCAAACAGCGATGCTGCACTGTAGCAGACATGAATTAGATGAGTTATCAGCTCTTTTCATCACCAGTGCACTGCCTGGGCACATCCCCTTGGTGTATACCTTCCTGCACAGGTATGAACTCTAGGGTAAGGCTTAAAGCAAAGCCTATATTAAAGGGCTTTGCAGGATCAGGACCTGGAGAGCTGCATACAGCCAAATACAGGAGCACTCTGTCTCACTTCCATTCAACCTCAGCAGGACTCTGATAAAGGTACAAACTAACTTTCCTCCTTCTTACACAGTTCTGAGTGATGACAGTATCTTTACAATCATCAAGAGGAAGTTAGTTACCATTTGCTGATAAAGATCTCTCCCAATGTACTTAGTAAAAAGACACATTCTTTTGTATACATTTAATTACAGGAGAACAGATTTTGTCCAAATAATTAGGTAATTTAAACTGTGCAGTCTTTCCCAGAGAACTATATTTAACCTTCATTTGAATTTAATTTACACATCACAGTGCCCCTTAAGCAGTTCTGTAAGCCAAAACACTGATCAAATATTTTTTAAATGTCAAATGTTTCTCAATTGTGGATAGCACTGAATTTGTTTTGAGAGATAACTGCTTTTGATCTACTGCTATTTTTTGTCTTTCCCATTGTCATGTTCCTCTTCATCAGAGGTTTCCTTCAACTGTTTAATCCATACAACACCAGAGTTTCTAGACAACTGAAGAGTTCAAAGAAGATATGTGGGGGAACCCTTCAAAAGTTTCACAGAGTATTAAACAGGATACAGATTAGCGATTTGCCACTACAGACCCCAGCAGTTGGAAGAAAAAAAAATATTTTAAATTCAAATATTATTGAAAGATTATAAAATTTTGCATTAATTAAGAGGAGTGCTGTAAAGCATAATCTTACAGCACTAATATAAATCTACATAACTTTATTTGCTTTAACACACCAGGCACCTATTCTGATTTACACAGCTCAGGATCTGGCTGTGTATATCTAAATGTATCTTACACTGCAGGGATATAGATAATTTTTCTCCTGACTTGCTCTTTCCTATTGTCTTGGATCTGTAAATTATATATGTTAGGTTCACAAGCAGTGCAGTAAAAGTAAACAGCAAGAGATGGAGTCTCACAGTTTGAATGAATTATAACACAAACTACAGTAGGTCTGACCTACATTAAACTAGTTCAGTAGAACAAGCTTTGCGTGAAGTGGCTTGTATTTCAAGGTTGTCTCTAAGGTTGATTCTTAAAGTAAAAAAAAAAAAAAAAAAAAAGGAATGGTTCCAAACGATCACCAGAGTGTTATCAGTCTCTATGGAACAAACAAAACCCAAAGTATCCTCCTCAGCTCAGACATAAAAACAACAGAGCAGGAAGACTTTCCTGTAGCAGCATCTCCCACTGGGTGATAGCAGTTGAAAGTACTTACGATGATTATGATTAATTTCATTAGTGCTCGATTCACTTTAGTACTTTTCTCCCTCTATCTCTGAATGCAGATAATTTTTCCTGCAAGTAAATCCAGGGTGACAGTTTAATAGGCTCAGACATGCTTAGATCCAAAATGAGACTGTAATATTAATATACTATTGACCAGTTATGGATTAAGCAAACTGAGGGCACACTTAAGTAAATGACTTCAGAGGGACAAGTTAATGTGCTAAGTGGTTCACAGGCAATTATTAAAAATATTCTTCATTTACTTGGAAATTAATAGGTTTCTTTAATTAATCTAATAAAGCCAGCTTATGGTATGTTACAAATTTGGTGCGTGCTTTAAAGGAAGATGCCAAGCTGCTGAATCTGGAAATCCGTGTTGCTTATCAAAGAAAGGAAACAATCATAATAAAGACAGCTTTGCAGATGGCTGGAGGTTCCAACAGGCCACCTTCTTTTCCACAGGTAATGGCCGTTTTTTTCCATTACATGTAGGGCATTATGAATCCAGAAGTTAAAAAATCAACAGCATCAGCAGTTCTATATATGAATTTAGGATTCATCCAAGTATCTTCGGGGATTAGTGGTGTATTTCACCACTAGATCTAGTCAAATGAGCATTTTTGTCCTCCATCAGCCTTGCATCTTTCAAATGCATTTGATCAACTAATTAAAGAAAAGATGTAACTAACTGCAACAAAATTTTTGCAACAGCAGCAGCCTAGATGCCAACAACTGTTAAAGCCTTGCAAAGGGAAAAGAGGCAGTGGGATGATGAAATCATCTGAAAACTTTGCATGAATTTGATTTACTCAGACGATGCTCAGATAGTATGGTTATCTGAAATATATTAATAGCCCACTACTGCCAACTTTATACTGGAGAGATTAATTTAAAAGATAGTGCCTCATTAATAGTCGTACTGTGGTTTGCATTGCAAAGGCACTGAGAGGCTCTCTGCTGAATGTTGTTCACGTGTCAGAACAGGATCATCCTGGTCCCCAGAAAATGGCTCTGCATGTGCTCGTAGCAGGGCAGTTATCAGAGTCGTGCAGAGCTTACTAAATGCTCAGAGATGCTCTGAATTTGCAGTAGATGATGGTGCTGACAAAGTTCATGGTCTTTGCCTGACCTCTTCATGGCATGTTCACCTCACCCAGTCCAATTTGAGTTCCTCTAGAGGAAAGCTGCACTATTCCAGAGTAAAGATAGGTCTATCCAACTTGACTTCATCAAATCCCACTCTGGTGATTACCTTTTCTTTAGCAAATCAAAACAGAAGCCTTTGTTATCTTTTGACCCCTTTTCCCAGCATCCTATTGTGTGATCATTCCCACTGTAACAATGTGGTCTGATCTGAGAGGGCTGTCATTGTACAATTCTGAAAATCAGAAGCTCTTTGATTTAACCACTTCAAGGCCCCAAAAAACTATAAAACTATAAAAGGTTCTACCTTCTCCATCTCCCCCTTTTTTTCCCCCCCTGCCCTAATTACCACAAGATAGAATCCTTTCTCTCTGGTTTTCCCAGCAGTTTTCACATCCACATAGCTAAACAGGAGATGCTTCTGTGGTGTGTCTTACCTGTTCCTCAGTGAACCACACGAACTAGGGAAAACAGCAATGTTCCCCTGACTTGCTGGGGGAAAGTCATTATCAAAAATGTCAGACCAGAACATTTCTACTTCCCTGGCAGAAGCTGCCACTCACTCAGTGACCTGGCAGCCATGGGGCGTGTGTGACGGAGTGATGCACAGTACACATTAGCTGTAGGAGGGAAA
>NW_010535549.1:31959-38062 GCF_000687285.1 Phaethon lepturus
TGACTTAGGACTCCATGTTAAAAGTTCTTGCAGAACCAAGCCCTAGATATTGTTTACATTCAGCCCTCTTGCCCCAGGAACATTTGCATTGGAAAGCTTTCAAAGTTTTCCTTCCAAGTTAGTTTGAAAAAAAAAAAAATAATGCTACCAGAGTTGAGAAAAACTTTTTGGACTCATTCCATTCACTATGTATATGGATGCGTGTGTGTATGTTTGCGTGGCAGGCAGGGAAGGAGGAGAGGGAAGTACTTTCAACTTAACAGACAGATTCTCCGGCGGGTGTAAAAGACATTTGAAATCCATGGAGCCAGGTTGGGTTACAACTGCCGAGGATCTGGCCCAGGCAGCTGTAATGTGTGCAGAGCTGTGGTTTGTAGAAACCTGAACATAGCTGTACAGAAGGAAAAGCTGAAAGAGCTGTTTGGTAGATGGACCTCTTTCTTTCATGTGTGAAGGACAGCTGCGCAGCTGCAAGGAGCTATGCCTGCAAACTCATCGGATATGTGCATTTTCTCTCTTGTGGGTCGGATCACAACAATTTACTTCTCTGAATGTTTGTGGTGAGTTTAATCTAAGGCATGTCTGCTCCTTTGCATTTGCAGCTGAGGGTGGCGAATAAAACGGCCAAGTATTGCTGTAGGCAATTTTGTCACCAAGCCTGGAATGAGGCAGCCCGCGAGAGGCCTTGAAAAGCCACTCTTCTGAAGTAGACCACAGGTAGACAGGGCTTGCTGCAGGCAAGCTCTGCAAATGTGTCTTCCCTTTTGGAAAAAGAAAAAGAAAAAAGACAGAACCATTGTCTTGTTTCCTTCATGACTGAAATAAGCTGAAACAGGGCAGCTTTGCATTCCTGTGTTTACAAACATGGCTACAATGAAAAGAGATTATCATTAGAGTTAGCTTCATGGTAGTGATTCTTCAAGTGTTTTACTTCAAATGATTTCCTCCTGGATGCATTAGGGTTGCAAGGCATCACTTGATTACAAGAGGCATGAAAGTCCATAAATCAATGGCATGCAAAGGGCACATGAAGGGGAGCCAACATTTACTCCAAGTTTTCTGGAATGGAGAAAATTCTGGATTAGAGTCCTAATGACAGCTGTGGGTCTTCAGGGGACCAGCAGAAAAATGGTAAGGTGAAAACTGTGTTAAATACCATCTCTCATTCCTTGTCATCTCATTCACCCCTCTGGAAAGCCATGGTGGTATAAGAGGGAGGAAAGTCAAGACTTCAGGTTTTGTTCAGAGCTCTGCTACTAACCTACATGGACTTCATCAAATCTCTTTGCCTAAGAGAATCTTTCCATAGAATTGGTATCTCTGTAAGACAGAGCTCTCCCTTTTTAGTGTGACATTTACCTAGCACAATTTCTATATAACTATTCTTAGATACATCACGTTTCTTAGACGAAGTATTTGTCATTAAAGATATCACAACAGTTGTTATTGTCTTATAAATGAAGTATGCAGACAATTAAAGCTGCAAATCTGGTGTAATTTACTTTGGGTGATGATTTGGCTTTAATCATAAACTCCCTGCACTTTTTTTCTAGTTTGGTCAAAAAGAAAAAACATTGCTTGTCCAGTACCATCTGACATGGGAAGTGAGTCGGTCCCTCACCAGCTCAGGAATCCAGGCTTTACTAATGTTTGGGATGTGATTATGCTCACGTGGCTAGTTTCTGAGAGGAGCTGGTAAACTTCGTTTTGCTTCAGTTGTTAGTTTTTAAGGCTATGAAAGGTCAGGATAAACCATCCATAAATGCGGCAGCGATTAAAACCTCACTTAGCTTATTGCACAGTATGTAATTGTTCATCCTATGTCACATAATAAAATCCGATGGAGATAACTGCCTGGCATTTCCTTTCATTTAAAGGGACAGGCATGCTCTGTACATACTGTTACCGACATGCACATCAGCGCTGTTTCTGTTTAGACATAGCTGTGTATTAAAACAGGGGATATTTGAATCTGCATACTGTAGTGGTCTGCCACTCTGCTATGGCTAACTTTGTCTTATAGCTCTCATGAAGACAAAATAGAAGAGTAAATGTAATAATAGTCTGTCTGATGGCGGCATCCTTAAAAGATGGCTGATGGCATTGCCTTTGTGGCTTACAGGTTCTCCTACTTCTGAGCAAAGTTGAGAAATGTCATCCAAGTATTTAGAGCTCCCATTTTCCTAAGAGCTCAGCTTTCAATTACTGCCAAAAAGTAGGAGCCAATTTTCCAAAGAGCTCCATATACTGAATGCTTCTGACATAACGTTGGCTTGAAAATGTGGCTATGATAATTGTGCTAGGAGCTTTGCTGAAGGGGTTTAGAAAAGCTGGGTGTGCCCAGAGCTGTTAGAAGTCTGCCACTGTGATACTCCTGTGCCATCCCCTCCAAAGTACGTGTCTCTACGGTACGATTCATGGTCTCTCTATGCCCTGTGCGCTTCCATTAAAAACTGGCACTGTATTTGCTATGCAAATGCCCTCAAGTATCGCCCGCCCTCTCCCAGGTGAACTGGAATCCAGCTTCCCTAAACCTGGCATTGCTCTGTAGATTATCACAGCCATAATCTCTCCTCTTTGTGTCTTTAGCAAGAGAGTCTGCAAACGCAGACTCTAAACACTGCAGAAGGAGATCTGCCTCTTTTGTTCCCTGGACTCCTGACTTACTCTACCACTCTGCCAAGACTAGTTACCGGCGTGGCAGCACACAGGTAAAGAACAGGCTGCTGTTTGCTCTGCACTGTAAGTACCTTGTAGATGTTAATCTATCCCTTGCTGCTGAGGCCCCTCTTTTTAATAACTTGTCTGAAATAGCTGTTAATATGGCTGCTACTGAGTGCCTACCTTGTAAAAGTTCATTCCCACTGCTTGCTTTGAAGTCACCACTTCTGCTGCCAAAAACCACAGGGCAGGGTACAGTACGGAAAGGAAGTCAAAAGGGAAGCCACCAGCATTTCCAAAGGGGCTCTCAGCCAACGGAAAAACTGCTCTCCTTGCTGGGGGTTGGAGCAGAAAAGCAAATGTCAAACACTATCCTATGATGTTAGTAAGTGGCTGGTGACTTGCAAGGCAGGGAAATTTTATGGCTAACGTCTAGTTTGGTTTGCTTTAAGCCGCAACCTCCTCACAATGTGCCACCTTTTATTCAGTCTTCCCATGGAGGTGTCTGTCTAGAGCCCCCTTTCCTCCCTCCTCACAAGTGTCTGATGTTCTGTGTAGTCTGGAAGAAGACCTTTTCTAGATCCTCTCTCAAACCCGATGACCCAGCAGATTTCTACCTAAGCAGCTACACCTAAAAGAGTGCAAATGTTCTTGCAAAATCCTTTATAAGTTAGTTCTGCTTTACTCCAGAGTAGGAGTACTGCCATCTTGGCCAAGAGGAGGATGTCTACCTCCTACCTACGCTTGACTTGATTTACAAAAATATAGGCTTCTCGGTTTCAAAATCCCCTGCCCTGCGGGACTTAGTTCACTAAACATGCTCAAAACACACCTACCACTCAGCTACAGAGAGCTGACTTCATTCAAAACCACTTTTTGCACAATATGCTGATGCTAGGAAACTTTTCAGCCAGGTAGGAAACAGTTATGGGGCTACCTGAAGAGCAAGCAAAAGAGAGTGCAACTCTGAGCAAGTGAGTAAGGCTGCATATAGGAAAGGAAAGGCTTCTGCCTTAGCCCTTGTCCTTTACATTAGAAAGTCTCCAGCAAATTTAGGGAGCAGGAGCTGGAAATTCAGCTCCCTCTCTTCTAACTGGTTGCCCTAGCCCTAGGTGCTGAGTTTGGGTTTCCTCTGGCTTGTCCTCCTGTGCCATGGCTTAACCACGAGGTAGGCAATAGTGCAAAATATCCATGCTGCTTACTGTGTCCCTAAATGCATGGCTTGGGCGTTTAATCAGGATGTGGATTTAAATCATAGAGACATCCAAACCTCAGCTCTGGGCTAGGTACTTGTGCCTGGGAGAAATGCAGTGCCTTACACACCCCTCAGCTGGGCTCGCTAATGGCAATGCACTATTTTCCCGTAAATCCCATTTCTCGGCATAACGTGAGAGTGTAGAGATGTAAATTAGATTCCATTCCTGAATGAGATACCTGAATTCTGTATTGTATCATGAAGCCTAAGTTCCTTCCTTAGGTTTAACCCAAAGTTACCGTTTCATACTCTTTGCCATCAGTTCCTCCTCATGAGTGCCGAGGTGAACAGCAGCCGTTCACAGAGGACTGGGGCAGCACCCACAACAACTGCTATGCAAAGGTATTTTGGGTGAGCAACTGATGGCAAAAAACAGCAGAGCATCTTTGAACTACAGCTGGAGCCTGAAGAAAAGTCAAACCTGGAGTGGAAATGAAACCTGCAGCAGTGAAAACACCACAGAGACAGAACCTGCAAGATCTAATTAAAGCTTAGGGGCCACAGAGAGATTTGGAGGGACAACGGCCATCTGGGGACAGGGCGTGTCAAAAAAAGGAGATCAAGAAAATCGTCAATTATCAGGAAGGAGCCTTGGCACGTTAGGTCAATTGCAGCTGTAGCATTTCATTCCCCCCATCACAAAAACAATGGGGAACACAGAGGAGAGAGCCTAATATTTTGGCAGCACCTGTTGTCTTCTGAAGAGGCAGAAGCTGCCAAAATATCAGCCTCTTATCCTCTTTCCGCTTTTCTTTTGTTTTGTTCCTGATGGATTGAATTATATTTGGGGCTTAACACAGGGTGCCCGTGCCAGGGCTCTCTGTTGACCATTTTATGCAGCTTGGGTTTGCAATCGCATTTTTTACCGAACTCTCTATTGCATAACCTGACAAATGTCTTTTTCTTCTACAATTGAGCTAAAGGACACATATGAACAACATTTCTGGGGTGAAGTGCAAACATTTAAAGGACATAAGCAAGAGAGATGGGCAGAGCGTACGTGGCAGTAAACGATGTTTTTTACTGTAAACCCTCCCTGATGCAGTGTGGTGGTGGGGCCAGGATCTGCGTTCGGTGGGAGCTTACGTGAGCCCCTTTGTTTCTGGATGTGGCCTTATACGACGACTCCGAGGCCACACAAGGATCTGGGTCAGGGCTGATATTGGCCAGAGGTTCCCCAGATCTCCTGAACTGGGCTTATTCTTCTGTCCTTGCTTCCCAGGCTCGTAATGAATGCCAAAAACATAAAGACTACTTTTTCAGACTAATGCCATTGCTGAAAGCTTAAGTTAGAAATTTCTCAAACCCATGTCTATAAACATTTCATATCGTGTTGCATTTATACGAGGTACAGCAGCAGAAATCATTTTTGTTTCTCTTGTGAATGGGCAGTACTCAGCTGGAGGAGGTGAACGGGCTCTAGTGCAATACTTAACCTAAAATACTCCTTTCTGTTGAGCTGGGCTAAGCCCCCAGCATGACCTTTTATTCAATTCACAAATTTTCTTAAGTTTGTATTGGCCTTAAAAGAAACCAGGGCGGGGGGGAAATACGTCACTGTGATTTTTTTTAACACTAAATAATTATTTTCTGTTGTTCTGCAAAGAATAAGAAATTCCTTCTCCTTTTTAGGTACAAAGAAATCCCACAGACTTAATCTGAGGCACTGCGGTATCGTTTGAAACAGTGGACTCTGGAGCAAACGTAATATTTGCAGTAGGCTGTGAAATAAATAGGCATTTGAAACTGTGTTAGGATGTGAATTTCCATAGTGCCTTGAGGGATGTAATTTTTGCATTATGTGAACAGTTTGGATGAGAAGACCACGCAGTGAAGCTGAACAGCTGTATCCTGCCCACACATTGTGAAGCGAGGGAGAGGCCGGGAGCCTGAGGGAATCCTTGTAAGACACCGTGTCCCTGAAGTTTTTGAACAAAGAAGTTGTGCAAAGATGCGCTGTCTAGAAACGGAGCTGGTGGGACTATCCCCCCGCGCCGCGCAATGTAGCATAAACATCAACTTCTGTCTACTGCGTTTGTTTGTTTATTTTGACATGAAATACCACCTGTTGCTTTGAAGTCCTGGGAGCGATGGGTTTCGTGCCGATTTCATATCCAGCGCGTGTTTTATCGCTGAGGGTGTAACGCCAGGCCAGGAGGCAGTGGCAGGTTGACGAAGCTGCGTGGC
>NW_010535549.1:38079-39940 GCF_000687285.1 Phaethon lepturus
CCCCGGGGAGGCCGGGGGGCCTGGGGGGGAGCCGGCTGCCCGAGCCCCGCTCCGCCAAACGCATTCCTACGGGCTTTGCCGCTTGGCGGAGCATGTAGGAAACCTCAAGAAAAGGGAAGCAAACTTTTAGCAATCCTGGCATCTCTTAGGGCTTGGGATAGATTTGTCACTCTATGCATCTGGTAGCTGACTGGGGTTTAAGACTCTGAGTGGACCGTAGCGCACTCCCCGTGAGTTTAATTGTTTAATTGGAGCATCATTTTTAAACCAGGTGATAGATAAACTCCCTGCCGTTCCCAAGGGTTGCTTCTCTGCGAAAGAAACCACCGCAACAGCAACAACAGAAGACAAGGTTCTCTGAATTATTTAGAGTTGCCAAAGGTGTTGAGATAGGAGCTAATTAAAAAAAGCTATCTGCAATACAATGCTATAAAAGAACAATAAAATTCAAATCTCATTTGTTCCACTTCACGTTCCTCGTATGCATAAACCTTTATGAAAGGCAGCATCTGTGTTCACATTGTATGCCGAAAAGATATCACACAGCCACTAATTCAATCGACATTTTTAACTATTCATTGTACCATATATTTCCATTTACTAGATTTTTTTAAGTCCTTTTAAGTGCATCATGTATAGAACAGGATATAATAAGATAGAGCCGTTTACTTCCATAATGAGATTGGCAGTGGGAACTGACAGAGCATTGAGCTGTCGATTTGAGAACCAGCCATACTTGCAGGATTTAAAATAGTATTTGAAGCTTTTATACCAGCCAGTGATTGTATTTATACTGTGCTAGTTATGTGGATTTGTGTTGCAAAGGAAAGCATGATGGAGTATTATCTCATTTGAACTAACAATTTAGAGATCACTCATCTGTTATAATTTGAAATGAGATATATTAGAACATCAACAATGCCCACAACCAATAATAACATTTTCAGCTTCAGTGACAAAACTGAGGCTTTCTTTTAATTTTCAGTGGGAGGTGCTCAAGGGTGATTTTAACATGCCAAGATGCTTATGGAATGCAAAGGAGAGTTCCGGGTTCCTTTTTTACTGTTGATTTTTTGATGATGTGGTTTTTTTGCGATTTTTTTTTTTTTCCTGCTTATAGCTACAAGGCAACCTTTTCTTCTGACCGTTGTTCCACATGGCAAATTCACAATGAAATCAATAGGAACGATTGGGTGTTAGATCCATGGCAGGACTGGCTCCAAGCATACAAATGAAGCTGGAGAACAAAGTCATCTGAGCTCTCTTACAGGAGGGAGACGCAAACACGTAAGTCTCAGAAGTGGCCTCACTGGTTCCTTTGCTCTTTCTGTGTTGCCCCAAGGCAAAAGGAGGAAAAGCATAAGGGCAGTACCTGCAGCTCCGGGCCAGGCCCCCGTTTTGCAGCCCGGGGTGCCACCACCAAACAAATTTCAAAGAAACCCCTTGTCCCTCTTGAAAAAAAAGGAGGCTTTATAGTAAATGCAGTGATTTGATGGGGTGGGGAAAATGGTGAAACACCTTTTGCGGTGAAAATAAAAGTGATTCTTCTTGTTTGTATATTTACTTTTTTCCCCCTTATAAACCAGGGCAAATTTCCCACCCGCTACTTTTTTAAAACCTTTTTCTTTTCCTCCAAAACAAGGGCAGGTTTAAAATTCAAAGAAACCCAGAAGTAAATTTAAAAGACATTCATGGTCCTCTGGTTAAGCCTGAGGTGAACAGTGTAAGTTTGCTGTGGAAATACAAATACCCGGTGCATCTCCGCAGTCCCGAGGGAGGTGCCGGAGCCCAGGGGAGGGAAGAGCTTGCGTCCTATCTCCCATCTCTGCAGCGGGTAGCGTCTGAGGCCGCTTCCTACACA
>NW_010535549.1:40488-51498 GCF_000687285.1 Phaethon lepturus
AGGAGAGGAGAGGAGAGGAGAGGAGACGTGCTGTCCATCTGTAGCAAAGCACAACTGTTGCACGAGGGGGAAGGTGATCCCTCTCGTCCTCTCCATGCAGAGTCAGGACAGTCCTGCAGAGCAGACCTTGCTGCTCCAGGGAAGCTGCTGGACCTGGTCATAAAACAACATCATGTCCCCAGACAAACTCTGCTCACTTCTGTTGGAGGATCTGTTGGCAAATCTGTGCCTGGCTCTTTCCCCTTTCTCTTAAGGACTTTGCGAACGACCTTATGCTTTGCTGTCTGCCTGGCAGAACAGGTCTCTGCATCTATTACTGCGCTTGAATTATATTAGATCTAATGTAGGTGATCCTAATAGCCTTTTCTGGACCCAGAATCCATGAAATGTATTAACCTCTGCTAGATGAAATAATACTTTCTGGACGAATATCATTATTATTATATCTTTAAATATTTTAATACCTAAAACTGGCAGTCTCTGACACTTTTATTCCATTTTATCTTTCCCAGAATAAAAGAATGTATATTCAATCTACATAGAAAACCACCCTTAGGAATTTTTCTCTCTCTCTTTTTTTCCTCCACCCTCCTGGGACTCACCAGCTCAGCTGGACATGATTTTTGATAGCTGCTTGATTTTATTAGTTACCACTGCAGGCCTCCAAATCTTTCTGTGCATAAACCAGCTTCTCAGCCAGTTACTTTGCTTCTCATGGTTATTTTTGGGAGAAGGTGAATCACTTCTTTCCAAAGCTGCAGCTGTTGGCCAAAGCATATTGCATTAAATTTACTTAGCACAAAACCATTACTACTGTCCTTGGCAAGGCTCTTTCCTTCTAAATCAATTGTATTTGTCTTGTGCAGTGAAACCATGAGGAATGAACAAGCACATTTGCAATTCCCACTGCTAGTGAAACCACCACAAGGTAAATGCACATAAGCGTACACAAACACACATACACACCCCCCGCACTTCTTGCCAGAACAAGGGAAGCTGGTCCTGAGTTGAATATAAAATCAGATTCAAAACAGTTTTAGCTTAATTAATTCTGTCCCCTTGCTTACTGGGATTTGCCAGTCTATGGCAGACCCAGGCACAGATGACCTGAAGCCCCAGGAAAGGCTGAGCTCATGTTTTTACAGTCCAGCAAGAAGCTGGAAATAAGGACAATCTTGTCTGAAAACCTGGTTTTGTTGTGCTTCCAGCTTAGTTTTAGCAACCTTTAGAGAGCTGAACGACAACCCTGGAATAAATAGTCCACATTTTGGAGTGCTTTTTTGATCTTCCCGCTGTTGTAAGTGATGCACTTTGGCATCCCGGCTCAAGTTGATCAGAGGACAACCAGCAATTCTTGAGGTTTTAAAACTTGTTTTCTTTCCACATTAGAGCACAGAAAAAGAAAATAGAAGTGAGTTGGAGGAGGGCTGTGAATATGTCTGAATGACCTGAAGGGATCAGGTGAAGGAAAGGAAAGCAGGTAGGAGGGAAGAGCACCTGGAGTCTGGGTCCATGTCCTGCCCTGCCAAGAGCAGGTAGCCGCTCATTTGGTCCTGGAGCAGAGACCCTCACCCTGGGCATGCTGGTATCTGTCCTGATGACAAGCAGTCAGTCCCCTCTGAACTGGACCACTTACTGAGGAATGCTTTGGTGATAACATTTCACCAAACGTAGTTACAGTTCCTGTAATGTGTGTGATGGATGCCACTATAAAACTTTGACAGCTTGCTGCTTTTTTTTTCCCTTTCTTTCTGTGTAGTCCACCTTTCTGCAGTCCTGAGTGATACACTGTCATGCAGAGCTCAGCAGTGATTTTTTTTTTGGAAGCTATTACAATGACAGACCACTCACCAGAGGGTGACAAGCACTTTGATCTCACTCTTGTTCTTGGAAACATAGTGTTTTTTTAATTTCCCTTAAGTCACTCATAACACTCTGTGGTGTTGTGTTCACTGAAACAGGGTACCAGATCTTCTCATCCCTGATGCTGTTGCTAACAACTAACACACAGTGTTATACATTGTACATACGTAATGAATGCTTTTATGTTCCATGACAAGTCAAATTGCTTCATTAGGGGTGATAAAGAAAATACACTTTCTCCCCTCTTCAAATTTCCCTCATCCTGGTGGCCCACCTGTAAATGAATGCCACAGGTTCTGATACCCTCAGACAGGAGAGAGCTTTGAAATTGTCTCCCCTGTCTTGGGTTTTAGCTGGGGTTTTAGCCTGTGAGTTGGAGAGCGAGACGAGGATATGACGACTTCTCAACTGAGAGAAAGACCTGGTCATGTTTGCGAAGAAAGGTACCTTCCTGCAGGGAAGAGTTGAGGCTGAGTGTTGTGAATGGATGCAAGGCTTTCATCCAGAACCAAGCAAAGATCCCTCCAAAGGATCTTTCCTTTCCACTCCTCCTCCAAATATTTATTTCTGTTCCCCACAGATTAATTCCCTCCACCCCTTACAGCATGCTCTCTTTTGTAGTCTTATTCTTCAGTGTCTGAATCTCCTTGTCCATTTTGTGAGGAGATCTAGATGATGAACATGAGTCCGGTAGGTGACTAAATGCTTAAATGTGCTTTGTTTGCCACTGTGTTTTGTCCAGTTCCTTGTCCATAGCACACCAGACTGGGCTGCGGGAGGATCGGAACTGGTGGGATGGAAAGGATCTGTCTCTCTGTCCGGGACAGCTGCACTTACACTTTTATATAAATGAAGCCAAAGAAAATGAGACCAAGAGGGCCTAATTGGCCTGTTCCTATTTGTAACCTCCAAGCACAGCAGTTGGGTTGACTGATCTGAAATTACTGTAGAGTACAGTTACATGTCTCCTCAGCAATCTAGAAGACTGAAGAAAATATCATTAGTTACAACCAGATACAGCAGCAAGCAGATTATCTTTTGATGAACAATGATTTCATGCTTTGTTGAAGCAAAAGAGAAAAAAAAAAGAACTGAAAGCAGGAGGGGGAAGAACAAAAATGGTGAGGAAATGTTGTAAATTAACAAAATATCGATCCAAAGCATTAGTTACTGCAGACTCGAGGAGGCCAGTATTATTTATAGGCTAGAAAACTGTGTTTTCAGGAGCTGCATGATAGCTAAGCTTTTCCAGATGTCAGGGAGTTCCCATGCTTGGTGTGTACTGACGGCAGTCTGGGCTCAAGGCGAGGGATATGCAGAAGTAAATGAAGAGTCACAGGGGTTGGACCCTTTTGTCTTTTTTTTTTTTGGCTCTCATCACTTGGTGGTGGCAGATAGGCCAGCGAAGCGATGGGTTTACTGGAGTTGCCGTGGGAGCTGTGGTGTGGTGTGAGCCTTATGTCCCAGGAGGGAGAAGCCCCCAGCACTAGGCTGGTGGTGTCTTGTTGCCAGTAGCAAACCAAGCCAAGGCAAGGTCAGGCTTTGCCCAAAAGACTGCCCTTTTCTGCCACACCTTGGCTTTAGGCTCGGGGAAGTTTGGGTCTAACAGCTGACTGAGAAGGAACAAGATGGCTGTTTTCTGAGAAACCTTATGGAAGCTGAAAGTCAAAACCTGACAGCAAAACTCCTGTTATTCCTGCCTGACTCGTGGTTTGTGAGTGACTCAATGTCCCATCAAGCCTCTTTCAGTTCATCTCAAAATAGCACAGGCAAGCCGGCTAATAGTTTTGATAACAGCAATTTTCAAAACCTCAGTCACAATACAATCCGAGGGCCTGATCCAGAGATAACTGAAGTGTTTCCTTGTATTGAATCCAAGCCTAAAATGGCAGAGCCAGAAAGGGAAGAATAAACTCCTCAGCACTGAATAAAAACATACTTGAAGATGAATTCTGGGGGCAGCTGAGCCTGGCTGCCTTCGTCTGACCAGGAGCTTTTCGCTCCGGTTGACGATGCGGCTGCCGGCGCCTGGCGTGCCGCGGCCGGGTGTTATTGTGGGGACGGGCTTTCTCGCAGCCGCACCGTTTGCTTGCCCGAGGGGAGCAGCAGCAGCGGCTTTGTGCTGCAGGCACGTCCACGCTGCCCTGCTGCAGCGGCAGGTTTCAGTGAGATGGAGCCTGTGCTCTGCCAGCAGAAATCTGTTCTGTGCCCCTTGTAAAATGGCTGCCCGCCTTGCCTGTCTGCCTGCTCAATGCGGTTTCTCCCGTACCACCGGGAGCAGGGACAGCAGAGACCAAACTTTGGAATTGCTGTACAATGCACATAGATTACCTGTTTGCTTTTCCCACCGGGCTCGGAAAGTTGATTAATTTTAGATGGACGACGGCTGATTCAAAGCCTGCTGAAATCTGTAATAAATCACTAAAATGAAAATATAATTCCACTTACAACAGTGGCAAAATGCCCTTTGACATCTGTAGATGGGCCAAACTTCCACTTCAAGTGCATGGATGCTGAACCACAGTTAATAAGGAAACAAATTCATTAACAGCTAAAAAATACGTGAAGGCGGGTGAAAACCCACCGCAGAGATTTTGTGAAAATATGAAGCAGATGTCATTTGTTCCTGCATTTTATTTCTACTCTCTATACAGGACATTTTCTCGCTTACTTGGCAGTAGAAAGAATCCCAGCGCATTTTACGACCCGGAGAGTTAAGTTTGCATATCTTCAGCTTGGAAGCACCCGATTTTAGCACGCCATAGAAAACATTCAATGCATCTGCTGCATTTCTGTAGCTGTAACGTGAGACCTCAAAATATTCTTTGCTCCCAACGTGAAACGAGTTTGCAATATTGAAGATGCAGATTGTAAGCAGGCTGGGGTGTGTGTGCATGTGGGGGGGGGGACACCTTTCTCCCATTTGCACCTTCGTTTATGCAGCAGATGATGAGTCACATTATGTAATTACATAGATAGAAAGTTATTTGATGTTTAATTTTGCCTAGACAAATGTTAGTTGCTTCCTAAGCAGTATTTTCTCCCTATCAGTATCTTCTTAATAGCTGTGGATTTTTAATTACTGATAATTAGTATTTACATAGAGCCTTTAGCAAACAATTCCTGAAGTACTTGTAGTAATTACATATGTAAATTGTTATGAAAAAAAAAATGTTTGCAGCTTAATGAAAGCAAAGCTGAGGAAGTAGGCAGTAAGCAGGGGTCAAGTTTTAAGGTTCAAAAATGAGGCAGAGGTAGGACAAAGTCCCATGTTTTTCTATACTGTCAGATGAAACTGAACCGAACAATCAGGAATTTCTGTGTAACTTTTTTTTTCAATAAAGACAGGAGTGAGGATAGGTTCTGTTGATTCTGATTTATCGATGCTGACAGAAACAGTTGAAAAATATTTATGAGATGCCTTTTCTTACATGGACTTAGCAGTCATGTAGAAGGGTTGAAGGAAATGTCTTGCTGAGACATTGGTCTCTGCGTGATACTGTCAGAGCGCAGATGGATTTATAAAACAAGACGCAGATGAAACAGAACTGAAGAATTTCTGCAGATCTCTGGGTTAAGAGTCCCTGTGCAATGCTGAGCTCCCAAAGTCCTTTCTCAGATTTTGGGCAGGACCGAGCATCAGAAATATCTATCAATCACAAACACAGTTCAGACGGGTGAAGGAAGATAACAGCTTACAGCACATGTGTGGAAAGAGGGACAACCCCCGTCCCATACAGACTGCGTAATTCCTGCCTATGGCCTGTAGCTCGTGCTTCAGCCGGAGCTGAAGAGACTGCCAGAGCTGTCTAAGACCCACAACAGTGTCTGTGACCCCTAAATCTCTGCACGCCTCTTGGAGCTGAGGTCGTTGCTGTTACTGAGCTCTTCTGTGCTCGCACAAGAAGGTTAATTTTTTTCGTGTGTGTGTTAGAAAGGGAAATCAGGATTCATTACTTATTACAGAGATAAAAGCTTAAGTTTTTTCTCCTTGTGCATGTTTTAGGAACCTGCTGAGCTGATCAGCTCTGCCATCTGATGAGCACTCTGCAACTACACGAGGAGTGGATGAATTAAAGGCTTTGTCTGCTGCTTGTTCTTACTCTCTCTTTTTAACGTCCTACAAGTCCACCAGGAACAACAATATGAGTCCAGCCCAGGTCTCCCCAGCCACATTCGCCTTGTCAACAACTGCCCAGGAGCAACCCATGTGAGCCTCTCTAGATCATATATTCCATTAGCATAAATTATTAAAATGAAATATTTTACAAGTGGCTACAGACCTATTCTAAATTAATCCTTTTATTCCATTATGAGGCAATAAACCTTTACATTTCTGAGAGCTCTTGTCAGGCATGCTGCTTCACTCGGGAATAAATATATTCAAAGGTTGGAAGGCTCTTCCTCTGTCCCACTACATTCATATTAATCAGGCTTGCCAGCTTGTGACTCTGCAGATAGCAATCATCAGATGTGTCTTCCTGGAGAAATTCAGTTTACAACCCCCCAGGCAGCAGAGATCACGTTAGGCTGAGGCCCTGGTCTTCTCCAAGGAGGTCTAAGTGCTCTGGCAGCGCAAGCTGGACCTGTAGCTGAACTGCGGCGTAACTTCACAGAAAATAATTTGCTGTTGCCTGATTGGTGCCTGTTAAATCCGTAGTGGGAGCTGGTTAATCCAAAAGGCATGCCAAGCTTCCCAAAGCTGCGATCAGAGACAGAGAAAAGCATGGCAGGTAAGGGAATGAGGACTAATTTTGTGCCTCTGGCTTCCCAATGTCACAGGATTACCTTCTTCTGTTGTAATACCCTGACGGTCAGTATTGCTCGCTGCTGTAAAGAACCAGGAAAGAGATGAACCAGCTCTGTTTCATTTTATACTTACAGGTCAATTGTTTTTCAAATATTTCATGCAATCATTCTTATTTGCTTTTGCTACACAACACAGAGGCATTTGCATGAGCAGGATCTTCTTAGAGTTGGAAAAAGGAAGATACAGATTTAAAAAAAAAATCTGAGTTCTAGACTGGGGCTTTTAAAATACAAGCCTCCTGTGAAGCCTTATGTTGTGAGCATGCGTGCACACGTGTGTGTGCACACGTGCTCAGAATGGACCCTGGTGATAGGGCTCAGGTTCATCAGGGGTGAGGTGTTCCCTATCAAGCCTCCAAAGCAGTTTTTAAGCACCCTGTCCTGACAGGGCAGTGACCATTTGTTTCTGGAGGAGGGAAGAGCACAAGATGTTTTTGTCATCTCACTAGACCCTCACTTTCCAATCCCCGCGCCTGTTTCTGTCACCCTGTCATGACAATGCATCTACAGGTACCAAGGGAGGAGAGAAAGAGCCTGGCTGAGCTGGACTTCTTGCTTCAACCCACTGCTTGGCCTCACAGCTGAACAGGGCTCCTGGACCTCTCTGTCCCACTTTTGGAAAAGCAGCACTTTCCTCCTAGCAGTTGATTAGCTCTCATAACGCAAATATGAGCAGCCTGTGCTGGAGAAAAGGGCTCAAACCCCCACTGCCAGTACATGAAAGGAAATGTATAAAGGAGCCATAGGAACCATCACAAACATCAAACAAAATACTCATTTTAAAAGACATTTTAAAATGTAGTTTTAAAATTTTAAGTTTCAAAATCGAACGCTTGTAAATTTAAGTGAAGACATATCTTCCAGTTGTCCATGCAACTTTCACCTCATGCTCATTGTTAGTCTTTTTTAGGTGATAAAGTTTTTCAATAGGACTTTTCTATTCAGAAGGAAAAACCACAGCTGAGCAGAAATCCAACATTTCTCAATGTTTGACTGCCATCTGAATTAGTGTTCTTTAGCACAGTTCTGCGTATATGCCACTGTACATAGTTATTCCAGCTTTTTTAAGCAATAAGAGTAACACTGGTAACAATGTGAATATAGCGAGCTAATGAACGTCAATGAAGTACGGTCTGGATGAGTCTCTTTGTCAAGTGCAAAAGAAGCACAGGCAGACAGATGAGCTTAGCTGGGTGGACTCAGCCCTGTATTCCTACTTGCAGGACCACCCGTCTCCCCTGTTCCTGGACCTTGGCTCCTATAATCTCAGGGCGATGAAGAGACATCTCTGTGGAACTGGGATTCAGGACCCCATTCAAAACAGCCCCCTGACCCTCCCCCTCCCCGTCTTCCTCCACCAAAATCTCCAAAAAATTTGCTTGGGCACATGATTTCTGAGTATTCTGGAAAAGAAAAAGAAAAAAATACATTTCAGCATCCTATAGTTCTGTTCTTGTGCACACCTAGATGTGCCACAGCTTGGAGGAGATGAAAATTTGGGTACCTGCCTCCTACTCAGGGGCCTGTTAGATGACACAAGCTGATTACTGCAGGCTCACGAGTTGCCGTGAGGCTGTAACACAAGCAATAACCAAGCCGTATCATGCCACGTGGTAGGGTTTGGCTGATGCGAGCACGGGTGCGAATTGCTTGCGCTTACTGCTGGGGTAGATCTACCCGCTCAGACACCTGCCTGCAGGCTGTGCTGCTCCTTGGCTTTCCTCCTACCCACCTTGTGAGCTGTGTGTGCTGCGCGGCGGCAGCAGGAAGAGACCTGGAAGTCTTATTTGTAGACTTGAGATAATAAATCTGTGGAAAGAGAATACAAAATTATCAATTTCTTTCCTCCTTTTTTTCGCTCAGCCCATGAAGGGCTGGCAGTCAGACCACACACAACGCAGCTTGGCCGCCCAAAGCACTGTCTCCAGTTCTCCCACACTTTGTTAGCACTACCACCTCAGGCCATAATGTAGTTTTATCTTTTTGCACCAGGGATCAGTGGAGAGCCTTGGGCCAAGATTTCCAAAGCTAACTAACAATAATGAGTGTCTTGATTTGGGGTTTAAAAGTGCGGAGAAAATATAAAGAGGCACTTGCCTCAGAAAATGCTGAGTAGAAAGGTTACCCTTAGAAGAAGTGAGGATCACCCTGAGTACCTCGTCAATGTCATCATGTCATTCCTGATGTATAAGAAATGATTTTATTGATTTAAACAGAATGGATCTATTGGCCATTTTCACCTTTGTCCAAGCAGTTATTTGTCAGCTGCTAGCAAAATAAAAGCATATGAAAGCACGTAATGCTCAGTGGCTTCTTGTCAGCCTGTCATCCTAGAATGGCTGTTCTTCTTATTGCACCTTACCTTTCCGTGGCAAAGGGAAAGTGTTCCTGGACCTGACACCTGAAACAAGCAGTACATGCAAAGATGGAGAACAAGTTCTCCACTCCTATAAAGTGTGCCTTAGACTTTTGCTGACGTAATTTTTAGAGACTATGATATGCTTTTAACATAGCACAGGAAGTCAAAAGAGAGTACATAAAAAGTTGCTTCATTAACAAACACTTAATTTTCTTCCCTTTCAGCAGGTCCCTGCTCTTGGGGCTCTTTTCATCATAAATTTTCTCCATCCAGCCTACTCAGCTTCCAAGCTGCGACAGTATTTCTTTTTCTCTGATTAAAGTTTTGATAATCAAATCAGCATTTAGATAATAAAGCCCTTAATGTTCTGAGCAATTTTCGACAGCTGAGGCAAATTTTTCTGTCATGAGCTATGATTCCTTTCTGTAGCAAACAATACATCTGGGTTTGAATTAATATGAGGCGTGCCTTTGGTGTGGGGTGGGAGTGTAGGCAGCCAGCTAACTGAAATCTCTTCCCGTGGAAGGAAAATGGAAGGAAAGCAAGGTATTCTTTCCCAAAGAGGATTTCATTTAAAAAAAAAAACAAAACCAGGATGGAAAAACTCTGTATGAGAGGGTGCTGGTGGTACATTCAATCATTTTTCATGAATAGTTAGTGTCTTGTCATATTTACAGACAAGTGAAACTCAAATGCATGTTGGCTATTGAAGAGTAATCAACTGAGTAGTGCAGCTCCTTTATACTGAGACCTATAACTCTTACTACGTGCCATTATTGGTGTAAATAGAACAGATGTATTGATTATTTGCACCTTTGTTCCGACTGGGATATTTACTGCAGTCAGCTGGCTGCTGGCAAAGAATGTATGTGATAAATTAAGATTATGGCCATTCTATTTAGCAGGTGATTGCCTCTGTAGAAAACAGAAATAACCATCATAACTATAAGCAGATTATTATGGATGAGTCAAAATTACATTTAACTCATTTTTACTAGTCTGACAATAAAAAACTTCTTGGAGAAGAATTATTCCCCAATAGGACTATTTTATTCCTGATAAGACAAGCATCGCCAATTAGTGTTTACTAGGATTTTTTCCTCCTTAAAAAAGGAACAAAAAAAAAAAAATTCTGAAATGGTTTGAAATAGTTAGGATACAGGACTTAAGTGTATTAAAGTAAATTTACAGCAGTCCGTTTTACTACCTGAAATACCACATATATGTATGTTTTTATGTATCTCTGTGTGCAATTATGAATGAAAAATGAATGTTATATTTTTTTACCCATATTTATATGCATATGAATTATCAATCAGGATGTGTTGAGAGAGTGAGGAGAGGAGCTGGTGACTCTGCCCTCTTGGCTCTTGGAAGCAGTGGCTGCACCACACTTAGGGGTAGCCTGGCCCCACGGCTGCTTTGACACCTCCAGAACCGAGATACCCCCAGTTCACTTGGCCTCTTCCTACAACTAGTCCAGGATGCGGGAAACCTGTCAGTCTCATCTGTAGCAACTGCTTCTGGCATTTCTAACTGCTTACACAATTTCATACAGACCAAACATTTAAAACAAATCTACCATTGTATACATTCTTCTTTTCATGACTCTCAAACCTGAATTTATTTGAAATACCTGAGTGATACCACCAGACCTTCCAGGATCAGAAATGAGACTGTCCTCAGAGGAGGTTCCTAACAGTGAAACATAAACTGCTTGTACTTCTGGCCTGGGGAGGATGCATGCATAAGGTGGTCGTGGTCGGAGCAGCTAGTGTTATGTACAAAGAAAATCTGGCTGTACAGCAGAAAAGTAGAAATAAATAAATCTCATGAAACTAATACAGCAGAATCAAAATTGCCTTTCTGAATGAAGCCATACGCTTGCCAAAGGCTGGTACTTGGGAAGAGAGAGGCAGATAGGACAGATATTCTCCATCCCACCCCAGTGAACTGGAGTTGCTCACATGTGGCATTCC
>NW_010535549.1:51529-77747 GCF_000687285.1 Phaethon lepturus
CAAGCGTCCTGAACAAACTTGACAGATGTGGGATGGCACCAGGTGGCCACCACCAGCACCTATAGTGTTGATATTAGAGAGGGAGAGAATGGAAAATGACCTGGGTAAACCTAATCTCAATACTGGGTCATAGTTTTGAAACAGAGTTTTGAACAAATCTAAAAGGAAGATGTTAAAGAAAAATCAGATATTAATGCACCTTGATTTTATCAGGAAATGTAGCTCATATCAGGCTATCAATGGCTTTCTCTGATGGGAACTATGAATAAAATGGACATGATGGGGACACACAGAGAAAACCTCAAGTAGGTAAGGACTGGGTTTCCAAGGAGATGGCAACAGATAGGGTTAACATGGAAATATTAGGTTGAAGAGAGGTCATTAGCAGAGTTCCTCAAGGATAAGGTTTGGCACTGATTCTATTCACTATTTGCATTAATGAGCTTGGCAGGACTATTAGGAAATTAACTAATATCTAATGCAACTTACTAATGACAAGGTGCTGGGAGGCACTGTTAACGGACAGAAGGAGTAGACTGGCACGTAAAAACTGGTCTGATCTCAGAATTCCATTCAAAAGCTTGAAATCAAGGTTGTGCACAAGGGAATAATAATCCTGCTATACATTAGAAGCTCATAATTTGGAAATGACTGTGAGGAAAAAAACCAAAGGACTACAGAACATCGCCATAATCTGGCAGTACTGTGGTCAAATCTGCTCCCAAGATGTAAGGGCAGAAGTGCTTCTAGGAGCGAGGGGGTAGCACAAGCAGAGCTGGGCAAAGCTTTTATACCTTGCCTGAGTACATTGTATGGTCACCATGAGGAGAGATGATTTCTGACTGCAATAGCTGCAGAGCAGGGCTGAGAAAATCAGGACCTACTTTATAAGAGACGACCAAAAAACTTGGATTGTTTATCTTAGTGGCACAAAGAATGGTGATGACTGCCACGTAGATGCATTTATGGGCTCAGCATCAGGAGCAAAACTATCTTTTCAATGTGAAGGAACTTCTTGGTAGGAGTTCTATATGGGAACACATTTATTTTGGGATCAGTAGACAGCATCTGATGAACTCACCAACCATATTCTGAAACAATCTCCTGATTACAGACAGGAGAGAGAGAAAACCTATGGTCGGGCTTGGAATGGTTTTGAAAAGGAGCATGTGGTGTGGCATAGGTGGGGGCTAGGTCCCTGAGGACCCTTTCAGTCTGGTGTGTCTGTCTTTCTGTGCTCTGCCAGGTCTGTGTATAAAAATAATGTATTGCTTTCCAAGCATCATCCTTCAGGAATACCATATTTAATGCCACAAATCAAGAAAATGCTTGCCTTGGAGATTATTTTGAGCAAAGAACTGGGTCTGCTTCCAAGTTTTTATAGGAAAAAAGGTCTTGAAAGACCAGTCTCTTAAAAATACATCTTGGACAGAGCAAGGGGACAACACCTATGTCAGCAGAATAGTGCCTCTTCTCCAAGCTCCTGCTGTCTTCAGATTGCTAGAAGCAGCAATGAACACAGGCGTCCTGAGCTAAATCTAGTCCCTTTTCTCTGTTAAGAGAGAAGAGTATACCATAAGAGAAAGCAGCTTTGAAACTCTCCTAACTCTCCTGAAGAACTCTTCTAACTCCCCTGAAGACAAGGAAGGTCCCTTAAAATAGGGAAATTCTGTTGCAGCACTTAATCTTGTCCCATGGAAGGCTATTAAAATGGGCTCCATGGACTCTATGAGCAATTGAAGAGTTTGGAGACATTGATTTGCAGTTGCATGCACACCAGAAGTGTCTGTAACTGTAAACTCTCTAAACATTGACGTCTACTTTGGTTCTTTAGCAGTAACGGCTATGAGTATTGCAAGTATCTCTATTTAGACACAAGTTGATGGGTTAACTTGGCTCAGAAAAAGGTAAAGACCACATGCCAGAATATATTTCTTTGGGGTACTGTCCAGGAATAAAACCAGAAAAGTGCCAGACACATAAAGAATGCCAGGATGCTGCTAATACCATTCGTCCAAAGCAAACCAACTGTTAAGAACTGAGATTAAAACAGACAAAAGTCATAGAAATGTTATCTATTCCCTACCAGCCAGAAATTTCAATGTGCATGAGCTAACAATGTGAAAAATGTAAACCACATTATCAGTCACGTTTAGAAATTATTATGATCCTCTTTCCGTCAACTCTGCAGACAGCCAAGTTCTGACAGCTCTGGCTAGTTAGCAGACTGAATCACTCATCATAATTATACATTACTTACTTAGTAAATAGAGAGATATGCTATAGGCGAGGCTGGTAGCGCAGCCTATTAAGGTTGCCTGACACTTCCTCTTGTTAGATCCTGTTCTCAGATACTTACAACTTTGCCGATGTTTAATCTTTCTGACTGACATTTCCCAGGCCAGGAGTTTCACATATGGGTGGCGTGAAAAAAGGGGAGTCTCTGGATGTGAGATTAGAGCAGCACTCACAAAGGTGCAGCTTCCCCGCTCACAGCGGAGCCGGAGCTCTGCAGCGGGCGGTGCGCGGGAGCGATGAGGTCGCGGTGTTGTGGCAGCACGCAACAGTGGCTGGAAGGAGAGGTGGGGAAGGACTGAAGCATGTCCCATAGTGTGCTGTGCTCCCTATTGCTCTCCCTGTCCCCTCATCTTTGTGCTGTGCAGAAGGACTGTCATTAGGATGAGCAGTTTAATGGTTAAAAATGGTTTTGAGATTCTCAGATGTAGGGCAGCGCAGGGAAGGAGGGAGTAACTGGGGGTAGAGGGGAAGTGGCGTCTAGCATTAGCACTGCTCATGGCAGGGGCACGCGTAACGCAGACACGGCTAACACACACGTGGGAAGAGCTGGGTGGTTGTGCAGCCACTCCTTTCCCATCGGAGCCACGGAGGAGCCCAGCCTGAACGTGATGATTGAAATTATCACGAAAGAGGAGTTCGTTACCTCGATTCGGGAAGCTCTTCTCTTGGCTTGTGTGGAAAGGACTGCAGCCTTCCAGTTCCAACTCTAAGCAACGCAAATGAGTGAGTGAAAACTCGCTGAGATCTGCAGGCAGTTAAAAGCGTGCTCTGCATTCAGTGCTTTCTGTTTTCTTTCTTTTGGACCCTTAGCATTACTGTTCTATGATAATAAATGTTTGAATGATACTACAAATATTGATCTGGAAGGAAGCTGATAAGAGTGAAGCATTGTTACGGTCATGTCACAGGGGTTTCAGAGTGAATGTATTGACTGATGTGCTTCATAGATTCAAATTACTGATATTCACTGGTTAGTTTTCGGGGATTTGTAATCATATCTTTGAAGCATAACAAATCAATTTGATACATAAAAGACTTCTAGGGGAAAAATCACAAGGATATACTGGAACAAAACAGGTAAACTCATGTAAAATTTTTCAGATTTCAAGTTACATTTAAGACAGACAATAATACAACATGTCAACTGTTCTTGGCACCATCATGCCTCTGTGATGAAAAACTAGCTGTGTTTCAACTTTTTCTGACCAAGTGCTCAATGAGATAGCCCCTAGGAAGGGAAAATGTTTCTTAGCCAAAAGCAAATAAAAAAGAGAAGCAGGAGTTTTAAGGAAAAATGGAAAGAAAATAAAGACAGACCATAGAGATATGATGGTGTTGGGAAAGATGGAAATAACTAAGAATCGGCCTGACTCAAGCCCCTTGAGCTCTTCAAGAAACATTTCTTGGAATCCACACTGAAAATAAGCAAAATAATTCTATAGGTTTGGTCTCCAACTCTCCTGATTGATTGATCATTTGTACCTACAAAGCAAACAGGCATTAATTTTCTATTTCTATTAACATCAAATTGCAGGCACAGTGTCTGAACATGAAAAATCATGTCTGCAAAAAGCAAGACTGTGCCCAGCTGAAAAATGGAGGCTTTATGACATTACAATAATGATTGCTCTCTAATAAATCTGTTTTAGAAAAATGTATAATACGTATGATGTCCACATTGGCCCGGTCCTGTTACTTTCAAAGATCTGGGTCATCTGTTTAAAGGCACATGGTCCTCATCAAGAAAATTCACTTCTCGGACTCTGTTGAATGGTCTCTGTGTCTCTGGGAATACCTGAGTTGCTATTGGTACGTGTCCTTTGGGGTGGAGTGAGTAGGAGTGATGTGGATGAATTACTTGGTCCTTTTTTTGAGTGCTGTGCAGCAATTATCTTGACTGGGAGAGGTTTTGTGACTTCCTTAAAGCAGGGGTTTTATCAATTTCATTGCTGAATAAAAATACCGCTTTGTAATAAGGAAAGGCCTTCTGGACTTCAGGCTTACAACAGATTTCTGACAAACCATAAACACAGTGAAAGGGTTGCATTTTTATCTGGGGTATGTGACAGGTGTGATATTTTCTTGGTTTGCCATTTTCCTTTAGCTGTTTGAGAGCAACGTCTAGAGAGTCCTGCCTGGGTCAGTACACAAATATAGTAAATCTAAGCTGTATGCAAAGAACACTCTCTGCTCCAAGCTTAAATAAACAAAGGAGGTGACAAATAAGAGAAAGGGGTGTCATATTAATATTGTCTAATGAGGATGATGTAGGCAGGCATATTTTGGTGGGTTTTACTGCATTACCGTGTTGTGATTCCCAGTTTAACGATATCTGGGTAGCTGTCTCAGGATATAGTTCTCATGGTATTTCTGTGCAAAAAAAACTGTCTAGCTGTCCATTCATTCCTGCAAGTCCTCCTGATTTACGGCAGGTAAGTGTTCACAAGGCTTGTGTTGCTTACAAAAAAAAAGGCAGTGGTTGTTGAACCCTCCAGCAGCTATTGCCACACTTCAAGGAGCAGCCTGGGTAGGTGTGTGTCTGGGCACACGCAGACTGCCTCTGTCCACCATGCAGCTCTCTCACCTCCAATCCCTCTGTCTCTTTTTACTTCCTGCTATATTTATTATAGCAAGAGCAAAGACTGCCCATCTGGTTCACTTTCTGGTGGGATGAAGGAGCCCTTTTTAGGTCCTCTTTGTCCCAGTTGAGAGAGTGACCCTTTGCTAGGAATCCTGTCCCGTCTTTGCTCTGCGCCCCTGCCAACAAAGCGTCAAAACATCTTCTAAAAGTGCTACACTGTTTGTATAAATGCAAGTGTATTTTTATATTGTACGATTTTTAATTAAATTTCAGCTAAGAGTCAAAGTATTTTTCTTCTTGCGATTTTGTGAAAAAGATTAAGGAACATCTCCTCCTGTTATGGGGAAGACTCAGTCCTTCCTTCCAGCACCCTTCCCTTACTCTAGTATCTGAAAAGAGAATACCAGGTTACTAGCTTGGGGATAAATTTACCTTGAACAATATATTGTTAGCATGGGTATAGCTTTACTTTTATCCATGCATCTCTGTAGCAGCTCAGCACAGATTAGTTTCCTACAGAAGCCTAGAGAGATTCAAGTTAATTGGATCATTCATGCAATTGGTTCTTCTCTCTCGATAAAGCTGCCTCTGAGCACGTTAATGGCATTCATTGAGGGCAAAGCTAAAGAATCTATGAGGTGTGACATATGTTGATGGATGTCTCAGAAATCTCCTATGCTCATATTTGAAAACAGGTTTTCACCCAACACAATGTTTATATTTCACACAGCTTGTATCATGGTATCTAAAATACTATTTCCAACAACAATAAAAAGAAAATAAAAGCAAAAAGGAGAAGAGTTTGTGGATATGGTTTATGAAAGGAGTGATCAGAATAAATTGGCCACATTATGAAAGCCTTATTACTTGGGATTCTTAAACCTGTATTAGTTAAAACCATGAAAACTGTTCCTGCTGGCAGTGATTCTGCCCTAGTGGGGAGATGAACTAGTTGACCTAAGAGGATGTTTTGATCTCTAGCTTCCATAGTTCTATAAAAATAGCATGTCAGCTCATGTATATGTTCCCTGTTCCTGATGAGTGTACCTGCTTTCCTTCAGCCACAGGAAGCTTAAATCACCTGGTTTTCTTAACTGTTTAATTAACTATCACGGAACTTGGAGGCAAACCAATGTTAGCTGATCTGAAGGGTAGAAACTGTGGCAAGGAAAAGAGGAAGATTAGCTATTTAAATGACAATAGAGAACGACAAAGAGGGATGCTGACAGGACTATGACTTGATTAAGATGGAGCTTTTCATTAATTTTCCTAGAGCAACTCTAATTGTTACAAAAACTATATTCAGCAGTTTTCCATCATTTTAATTCCATTTCAAGTGAGTTTAATTTAATTTACCCAATGACTAATTTTTGGCCTTGAACAAGTTAATGAACAGTCTGATTTCTCCAAAGGGAAAAGTGACTCTAGCCCCTAAGACATGGACTGACATTCAACTGTATGTTTGGAAGCCTCTGCACGTGTGTTCCATGTAAAATTTCATACTTTTCAATATGTTTATTTCTAAAAACTCTGTTTGCTTGTTTTGCTCAAGATTATTGGAAAACATTGTAATACCAGTTTTGCCTTATAGCTTCCTATTGGTGTTCGTCATATCCCCAGTCAAGCCTTGCAAAAATAACAGGAACTACCAAATATGCTGTGATGCTTAAGTAAATCTGTCAGACAATGTCACATTCTTAAATTGCTTCACAAAGTCCCAATATGAACCTTGTTAGTTAAGCTTGGACCACTAAGTTAAATTTGCACATATTCAGACCTCTATTTGTGAGTGTTCAGAGTTAATCTGAGAATAATAAAACTTGTGGAAATGTTTGTGGAAGTGTGTGTGGAAATGTGGAAATGTGGAAAAGTCCCTCTGAGGGATTATGCCCATTTGCTCCTGAGAATGGTCTCTAATCTAAAGTTTATTTCGACAAACAGACAGTAGTGGAACATTTCCATGGATTGCACTAAGCCTCTGAGCTGCTGCATAGGAAGCAGCGTGCTTTCTTACTGCACTGCTCCCCAAATGAAACAAATTTCTAGAAAAAGAAGATGATTTACACTTTGCAGAAAGCCAACACTTTGCTTGGCGGACAAAAGGTGCATGTTCTTTTTGCCACTTCCTTTGCTAACCTACCCATCTGGTTATCTGCATCAGAATATGAATTAGGTGTGGGAAGAGGAGGAGAACCCCTTTCCCCATCCCAGCAGTGGCAGACTGCTGATTTTTTTTCCATGTTATGCCTCTAGTAGGCATAACCTCCGTAGGGTTATTCTAGAAACTGGGCTCTACTTCTCTAATGCTTCCTGGGAACAAGACAGTGGGAAGAACTCAAGGTACAGTGTGTTTTGCCATATGAATCATGTAATTTTTACTTGCAGTAAAGAAGGTTTCTATGGTTTTATATTACAAGTTAACGTGAATGTGGGGTAGAGAATAGGCTCCTAGTTAAATATGTTATCTCTATATTTAGAAGATGTTTCCGTAAGAAAATGAAACATATCTGTAACTCTTTAATATAGTGTTTTGCAAGAATTCTTTCACACAGTATCGACCTAAAACCTGTTTGCCAGAAATGTCTGATAATGGGAGTTTGAACTGTTTTTTCTGATAGGTCACATAAATTTTACGGTATTGATTCCATATGTGGATTGGAGGAGCATATGCAAGCAAAATAACTGAATCTCTGAGGAAGGATAGGAAGCAAAACAAGGCTTGAGAATGGTAGCTCAATTATTGTCTTTTCCTTTTTGGTTTGTACAAAAGGAAATGAAAATCAGGTGATGTAAAGACTTATTGGCTGACTAGCATTTACATGTAATTTGATTCCCTTATATTCCCTTATATAATATATATATTATATTACCTTATATTCCTTGCATATAGAAAGAAACCATACATGCATGTGCAGCTATAATTTTGCTATGCATGGGCTTGTATTTGACTGAACTTTGCTGAAGATCCTGGGAACTATATTATGAACTGATGCTAATCATCATGGTTCTCTTCACCAAAAATATACTGAGATCATTACTGCATTCAATGGGCTGCAGTTTTCTTTCATCACTGTGGACACAAATTACTTGCCTCTGTGCTGGCTTCACTGCAAGGGAGTCCAGTCAGCCTCTTGTCTGGCTCATTTCCTCACTCAATTCAGGACAGGAGTAACTTTACTGTCTATGTAGTACTTTTCCTTGACCAGCCCCACAATCACAATGCAGTAGAGTGAATTTTGGCTAGGTCTGCTCCTGGGAGGAGGAGCAAGCTGGGTGTAAATATGGTGAACTCCAAGAACTGAGCACTTTCAGCCCACATGTGGTTTGGGGTTCAAAGCTCTATGGGAGCTCAGGACACATTAACAGTGGGCTGGGTTCTTCCACTTTCAAGCCTTCCCAAACTCTCCCTGCCCAGGAAGAGGATGTAGGGTATTGCCTGCACCAAGAACATTCGCAGCCCACAGCTGCAGGAGCTGAGGCAGTTTCCTTGCACAGCTGTGAGGGTTTGCAGCACTGACAGATGTGTCCCTGGCACTGAAAGCAGCCTTGCACCTACCAGGTAATATTTCTCGTTTGCCGCACTTGCCGTGTCGACTCTCTCTGTGAGGGTGCCTGTGTGAACAGGGCTTCAACAATGGCACGTCTACAGAAAGCCACTGAGGCAAAGAAAATGCCTATTAAAACTCCAGCAAATCCCCAAACAGTATGGGTTTGTTTCAGGGGTAATTTCCAGGTGCTTCTTTTCTTTCCTCAGAAATTTTGAAACGGTCATTTCGGTCAGGCAAAGAGTGAAGAAAATAAACAGCTAACACACTGTACAGTTCTTGCCTGGGAAGAGAATGCGCTGCCAATTTTTGGCTGCTTTTTTCCTCACCCTCTTAAAGCTGCAAATTACACCTCATTTTACAATCTTTGCTGTGATGTGAAAGAGATATTAGACATTGTTGCTCAGAAAAGGCTGGAGTTAAATTGGCCTCTGCCTTGTACCTCTCTGCCTACAGCATTTTACAGTGTCTCAGGGAAAAGCATGGCAGGTATTATTTAGTCCCATTTTCTCAAGGCCACTTAAACACTGTTTTGAAGTGGGGGATGGACACAATGACACCCAGAATCCTATTTTAAGATGTCCATTAGTGCCCTGGAATGTGTGGAGCAAGCAAGCAATGCCTGGATTCCCTGGCAGCCCAGGCTTCCTGGCTCTCCGAGGCACAGCACGGCTCAGCTCCCACCCTGCCTGCTCGTGAGCACCCCAAATAATCCTCTGAGGTCTGGGGTCACATCAGGGAGACTGCAATGCAGCAGCAGGAACAGGGTTCCCAAATGGCTGGGCTCAGATTAAGACACTTTTTAGAAATTACGATAAATGGAGGCTCTCAGGCACCAGCAATTTACGTGGTGCTGATGGGGAACGAAGGGGGCACCTAGGTGATTGTGACACAGACACATGACCAGCTACTTGTTTTTAACATTTTCTGCTGTGCTGAAATCCCTTTCTTCTGAAAAGCTACTTGAATGAATTGATTTACTTGTATGGAACAGAGCATAATTGCTTACGGCGCATAATGTGCACTCAGATAGATAAAACAAGCGATATAACCCAATGGGTGCCTTAATGTGATGTCCAAGTCATGCATTTGGACACTCAAATTGGCACTTAGGTGCATAAAATTGACATTTACATGTCTAAGTGGCAATTTGGAGCATCCAGAATAGGGATTAAGTTTCCCATGTTTGAAAACTGAAACCCTGTCTCTTTACACATTGTTATCTGCTGGCTACAGAGCTTCAGTAAACCCAAGCAGAATACTGGGGGATTAAATGAATGAACACAGGTGAAGTTGTGCGTTATGCCAGATGATGCAATTCTTATTTGTGGTCTTGACTAGCTGGTGGAAGAGAATACACATTTGCTTGTTTTAATGCAAGTATTTTGGGCACCTCAAATAAAAGCTAAATATAGCTAACTGGGGAATATTGGGACTAAAGTAGAAGTGGAAAAACGGTGTTTGAGTGGATGTGCCTTCCCACGCTACCTTTATTTAGCAAGCTGAAATGCTGCTTCTGTGTTCAAGTAAAAACATTAGTGATACAACCCCGTTCACAGCACCAAAAAATGTGTTTCTGAGAGGAGGCAAAGGACACCTTTTCATTATGGGACTGATAGATATGATCAGCATTGTTAAGCCCCCTTGTTGCACCCAAACAGTAAATTCTCAGTTTTATGGCTGTCATGTGAAGATCAGGCTCCATATCACAATATGACTCCCCACCCACCAGTGTCATCAACATCAGGCCAGGGGGTTATTTACACCGTTTGCAAGTAAGCAGAAGAAAGCATGATTAAGATTAGGAATATGTTTGACAAGCATGAGAAAGCAAGTGAGAGAGTGGCAGGCAGAGGCTCACCCATGGATTAACAACCTTAAATTAAATGATAAAATATGCCTGGAATAAAAAAGAATTCTCACTGGGAAGTTCTCCAAGCTCAAGCCCATATGTTACTGGCTAATCATTTCACACCTTCGTCTGCCAGAGTAATTAGACAAAAGTGAAGCAGTACTCTGCTTATTTTTCTTGCTACTGTTTCATAATACCAGCTAAGAAATGACGGATAATTTTAAGATCACCCCAAATAAAGAGGCTCACTGGGAGTAGCTCTTTGGTACTCTGCAATTGGGTTTACTCACCCTTTACAAACAACACAATACTTTTTCTTAGAGGTGCTTTGTTTGTTCTTTAACAGAAAAGAAAAATTATACAAACATATACCCTTTGGTATTTACGTCCTGCTGCAAATGAAAGAGTCGTTTTTTGCTGAGCCACGTGGACTCTAAGTCATTGTAATTCCACTAAAGCTACACAGGTGTAAAGTTGGAGAAGAGAATCAAGTCCAAAGTGCTTATTGGCAATTGAATAGAAAATGTCATCTGTACTCCTGGCATGAGCAGGGCTTCTAACCAGTACATTCTTACCTACATTAAGGACAGGCATGGATCTAACCAGCAGCTATATTTCTATTGCTGCCTTGGGCTTCTCAGCAAAACAGGTGAAGCCTGTAGACCGAAGCGCATGAAACGATCATGGACTGATCCCTCTCAGAGGCTGGATAAGACCTAAATTTTCAATCCCAAACACATGGATCCTTTTAACTTCTTTTTTAAGATGAAAGAAATCTATTCCTCCTTTATATCAGAAGTTAAAGGAAAATCCTTGAGAAGCTTGGAAAGGGTGCAAAGGATTTACTGGTTTTATCTGAAACGCCCACTGTGGAAGCATAATATGGACTCTGATATCTCTTAACACATCTAAGTCCAAGAGAGCCATGAGCAGTTCAGACTGGCTTCTGGACTCCAGCTCATTACACAGCCGATGGTGAGATGGAGGGGTTGCAATCACCTCACAGGGACCTCTCCTGAGCTGAGGTCCAGCACTCACCTCCCCGCTCCTGAAAGGTTAGGGTTAAATAGGCAGTCTCTATTCTTTATCATTGTCTTGAGCGTAAACATCACATAAACAGAGATTGTGCCTTAGGTGACATTCTCTGACTTATTTAGAAATGTATATACCTTCATTTTCTTCTTTCTCTCCGGTGCATTTAATACCAGCTTCCCTCACCAAACGGCAGCATCCAAATGGATACACAACAGGTAGTTGGGGCACACAATGAACCAAAAAGCAAAACACTCCACAGACCTGCTCTGGAGAAGGCCAGGCACTTCCCCCCTCAGTATGAACAGGCCGACGTATCTTTGACCACAGAACAACTCCTTGAAGACGGTATTAAAAGTCAGATCAGGAGTAGGCTCCATAGATGGCAGTGACATGTTTGGCTTTATTGTGGATAAAGTTAACACTTTGGGCAGGCTGCGCAAATGCAAAAAGCATTTAGAGCAGCTGCACCCTCAAGGGAGCATGAGGGTAGAAAATAAGGAAAAAAGATGAACTGTGGCTGAAACATAATGGGGAAGCTTTGGAGCAGGAGATTTTGCAGCCAAGAGCTGACATAGTTCTGCTGTGAGGTCACACGAGGAAGTATTATGGCATCTGCACATATGAGCCCATCAAACCGTTTGTATTTTAATCACATAGAGGATTAAAAAGAAAAAAAAAAGGTGTAAAATTAACAATATGTTGCATGCTTAATTTGTATTGCCTGGAAATCTTAGAAAGAAAAAGGGAACCTTCACCCTGTAAAATATTGACCGTTTGATTTCTGAAGCTGGAATGCCCTGATTCACAAAAGCCCATAGCTTATGCCTATTTTTAAACTCTTGTTCTTGTTACAGCAAAATTGGCACATTAGTCTTTCATCTTACGTTGCAAACGAGGAATCTGAGCAAGCCGAACATGTGTCGGTGGTTCTGAATCCTGGAAAGAGTCTCCTAGAAAGTTGAAACTGAGTCTCTGTTCATTAATATCCAGGAATAATAACAGTAATGAAAAGCTATAACTTACTTGGGGAAAAAAAGAGCAACAGTTGCAAAACAAAACATTATTTATCTCATTTGCAAAAAATAATTGTCAACAGCATCCTAGACCCCTGTCAAAGGCTCCTTAGAGAATGCAAATGTAGCCTTTATCTTCCCCTGCCCTTTTATTAAAACAACTGTATAGACTTTGCTGATAAACAAGACAATTAAATGTAAATGATGTCATCTCCTGGCATTCATTCACTTTAACGAGTCTAGCCAATCACCAGTGTAAACAGTAACAACTGGAAAGCAGTAATATTAAAAATCATATTAGCAGACAACAAAGAGAAAACGATGACCTTTGTTTTTATCTAATGGCGCAGCCTCAGCGCGCTGTGCGTGGCGTTCCAGCCACCCGCCCTTGTCATTTTTAAAAGTTTCGATTAAATTTAAGCATTGGTGTTTGTTGTGCAAGCCCTAACGAGGTGGTGGGTGATGGGTTTTGAGGGGAACAAGTAGCTTGCTCAGAAAGAAACAACCCAGGAAAGCAAAACTGCTTGACACTAAATCCGTTCCCCTCATCTCTGTCCCTTTTGCTCTCTTACAACTAAAAGACCACGCTCAATCCTGGGCCATTTTCTGCTGAATAGTTAGTAACAGTGGAACTCAATATCCCGCCTCTTATCCTCAAGCCACCTCTCCCCTCCCAGGCTTTGTTATCTCCTTAACACATTTTCCCCTGCATTTCCAGACTACTTTTTTTTTTTTTTATATGGCTATAAGGTACTGATTTCTCACCTTGCTCTTCCTGTAAATGACTTTACGCCACAGAGCATCCGGTTCTGAGTGTTTTCGGTATTTGATGAGGGATTCATGGGTTCTTAGGATACTCAGTAAAGAATGCTTATTGTTTAACAGAAATTGGATAAATTCAGCACTTCCATCTTTACCCTACACCTACAAAATAAAAGCCAAGGACCCTTAACAAATGAGTCACTGTGACAAATTAAATGTTGCTTTTTGTGCTTTTTCTCTGTATGTTTAGTCCATGTTACTCAGCTTGTCCCACCACTGGATGTGCAGAGCATCTTCAAAGAGCAAATAACCACTAAATCTGGATGGAGAAGTTCCACACAAAAGCACTTACAGCTTTTGAGTAACCAGTTCCTGTGACAAGGACACCGAAAGGAAATTTCCCCTTGAAGCAATTGCACGTAACTTTGCAGAGGATATTGCAACAGGAAGGGAAGAAGCCTTCACTGAATGCTTAGCTGAAATGGGTGGTCAGCTTCTTCACCAGGGATAAAAACACAGCCGGTAAAGCCAACAAAGTTACACTGATGATTGAGCCGAGGGTTGGGATCTCCACTTTCAGTCGGACTGACTTCAGAATTGAAGTTAAAAGCTCTTGCTTTCGCTTTTTTACCATTGAATACTTTTGATATGCTGCTGTATGGTGCCGCCAAACTTCATCCACACAGTGCTGGCACTGAAAATTATGTGGGAGTTTGCCGACAATTTATTCTCACACGCTTGTGCACACGAAGTGCACGTTAGCTGACACCCCATAACTTTTAAGTGCTTTTGCTTAGGACTGCAAGTACGGGGAGAATGGGTGAGTGGTCTTTAGGGTCACGTACATTCCGGTCTCGGCTGTGACCCAGACTTTAGTGTGGCCTTAGACACATTAATTTACTCTTCCTGGGCTTTGCCCTATTTTTTTACAGTTTTTACAATAGCAGCATTCATGACTAGTCAACACTCAGGTAAAGTCCCTGAGTGGGACTGCTGGTGCATGGGTGCCAGACAGCTTCTGTGCTTGTTTAGAGGGGGCCTACAAAAGAGAGTAGGGATTGAAAGGACTTTGCAGTGCTGTGGCTTCTTCATTGCTAGTGACGTGTCAAGACTTTAGGAGAAATTTAGTCCCCCTGAATTACTCCCCTGGTCATATGAATGTCAGGGTGAGGATGGGGATACCAGGCTCTGTCATGCAGACTAGCAGTTAGGAAACACTTTCCCTCAGCCAGAGATTTTGATTTGATTTCTTTTTTCTTTTTTTTTTCTTTCTGACGTGTGTGCTGTGTAGATACAGAAAAAGCATGTAATGTATGGCATGCATGAGAGTTGATTATCCAATTCAAAATCCCTTGCAATTGCTATCAGGCTGTGCTCACTGTCTACAGTAGGTGCCTGCCTTAGTTATTTATGTCCAAGAGAGAGAAAGGGGAGGAATTCATATCACCACTGCCCAGGGCTGCCAGAGCTGAGCCTTCTTCGCACTTCTTACAGCAGTGGGGCTACCTAATTTAAGTATTTAGCCTACATACATTATATACACATATGCATATACACATATAAATATAGATGCGTGCACATAAATCAAATACTGAGTATATACATATAGCATTATATACATATTTATATTAAAAATTCTGATACCTGGGTATCACATCTTTTCTGCCATTGCTAGAGACACTTGTTATTAAAGAAACCCTAACTTTATTTCAGGTGTGTTAGAGTGTTGAGCCTTGATTCACAAGCAGATTCATATCCCTGCGGGGCAGAGACTGACGTCAGCGTGTGCAAGGCTTGAATTATCATTGCTGAGTGTGCAATGAGGGTCAGGCCTAAATCTTTCTATAGGTAAATAGTAGAGAAATGTGAAGTCTGGAGCTGTCATTTAAGTCTTTTCATCTCTAGAATAATCATGTCTTCCAGAAACAGAACTCTGGTAGAGTTCCCTTGTAGCCTTCAATCTGTTTCACTATTTTACAACAAGTAAATTTTCTTCTCAGCGGGTGAACTGCATGACAAACCATAGGCAAACTTCTGAAAAACTGCAAACACTTACACTTTACTGCAAATGTAACCATAACAATTCAAAGTACTAATTTTCTACCTCATATAATATGTGTAAGTATGCCTTAGCAACACTCATGGGAAACATAATTTAACAGTGCCTCTATCTTCCTTACCTCAAGATGGGAAATTTCTGTCACATACTTAACAGAAGGTCGGCTGTCTGAGCTTCCCATGTGCTTTATCTATCGGCACAGGTTTTTCAGGAACATCTTGAGGGGGTCTTTGTTTTTCTTTAACCCTTCGCTAGCTATGTGGCAGCTTCACTCAGCTAATGAAAATACAGTAGCTTGGATCCCAATCTCTCCCTGGGTTAAAAAGAAAGAGAGGGATGAAAAAATGTGAGCTGGCCCGTTCACAGATCTGAATATTAAGTCTTTATCAACAGGAGAGAAATAGCTGTCTGCTGTGCAGCTTATCCCACACAGAGATCGCTCAGCACACTGTGAAGAAATGGCAGCTGGGTGGCTGCTTCCACATTCTAGCTAGTATTTGTATTATTCATGTTTGTATTGTACATAATGCCAGGTTCACACATATAGGAACATAAAGTCTCTCTTCAAGAAATTTTTTTTTAAATATGAGAAATATGAAGCATGAGAAGAAGGAATTATTTCTATTCTAATTTATAGCTGACTATGTGAGACACAGAGATTAAGGACTAGTGTCATTTAGGATTGATAGTGATTTTTACTATTAAAATCACCAGTAGGTCTTGAACAAGTCATTTTATGAGTTAATTTAGCTTCAAAAGAAAGAATAAAACTCAATGGTCTGATTTTTGTCCCACTCAGCCAGTGAAGTCTGCATTATAACACACCAGATTTTCATCTTCTTGAGTCCAAGAGTTGATGTCCTAGCCAACAGTGCTTAGGAAAAGCAAACTATGTGGGAAAAGATGATGTCGTCTTTTTTAAAGTCAAGTAAGAGGCATTTTAAGATAAGATCCAGAAAAGCAGGCAAGCTGGGAAATCAGCAAGTCTAAGGTCTGCCTCGTCTAAACGCCTGTCTCTACCGTTGAACTGTAGCAGATGCTTACAAAAGTATGTAAGAAAGAGGCAAGTATGCAGTGACATGTTCCTGGTGCAGTCTTCTAGTCCACTACTATCATCAGATCAGAGGTGGTATCTCTTCTCTCAGTACCTCTTAATTGATTTAATTCTATGAACTTGTGTTCCTGTATTTTAAATCCACACAAACTTTTGTAAGCTACAACAGCCTGTGTCAATGAGTGTCATGGTCTATTCCATGGGTGACAAAGGACTTCCATCTGTCTGTACTGAGCCTGTCTGTGTGGTAATTTCACTTGGTTATTGTTTTTTTCCCTACTCACCTTCTCCTTACCTAGCAGGTGTGCTTACTAACCAGTAGAAAATGTCTGAAATCCAATGTTTCTCCAGGATTTGGATGTCTACAGCTAGGCATGAATTCAATATCTATTTAAAGCTGGGATGTGTAACCCAGTCCCTTCCTCATTTAGGTGCCAAGCTGGTTGTTTTGAGTGAATGGCTTACTCTTCTTTTAAAGCACTGTCAGAGAAAGAGGAGGTGACATTTACATAGATGTAAGAATTCTTACCTGTAATCCCTTAGCATGAGCTGCTGGAGTAGTATTGCAAACTTTGTAAAGAGGAAGGGCTTCACAATACATTAACTAATATATGAAGCTTTGACTTTCATTAATTACACTTGTAATCCCCCTAACATTCATCAGGGAGTTCATTCCAGCATTCAGTTTTGCTGGATATACTTTGCTGGCAAAGCTGCACTGTGTATGGGCATGAAAATATTTTTAATATGAACCATTTTTTGGACATACATTTGGGCATAAAACTAGTTTCCCCTTCCAACAAAATTTAAGACTAAAAAAAATTTCCAAACTCAAGGCAAGACAAAGTGCAAATGTGCTTAACCTGAAATCTTGTCCACAAACACAGATGTGACTCATTGAAACATTTCACATGAATGGTTTTGAGATATTTCACCTGAGTTTCTAACTAATCTTTTTGACAGATTTTTTTTTCTTAAAAATGAACTTGCATTTGAAAATGCAGCCATTTAAAGTGAGAATTTTAAAGAAAAAAGAACCCTTTGTTTTCCAAATTCCTAATGGACATCTCCTTTTCCTCCATCCTCATCTCCCACAATTCCCTCTTCTCCAGTAATTAGAAACAGAAATTTCTTCGCAAAGCCCCCATTTAAAACCTTTATCTCTCCTAAGTAGTTGCACTGGATGACATTGTTGCTGTGTCTAGCACTGCCCTCAAGGAAATGTACTTGCTCAGACATATAGTTCAAGCCAAGAACATTTTTGACACCCACAAGGAGTCTGCCAAGTGGCTGTGAGCATCATGCATTAGAGTGTCATTCCAGCCGTAGGAAAACCTAAACCACATGAGCGATTTAAACCACGATTTCCTCCTGTCTAAGAAAAAATAAATTCACATATGTATCACTGCATTTCAGCTTTAACTGAACTGCCTACAAGATGGCAAAATCCATGAGGTTGAAGAGAGGAACTTATTCACCACTGAGTTATGTCAAACAAACATTCACTGCAACGTTGGATGCATGATAAAGCTTTAAACCTCTTGTGCTTTAGTGAACCTGAGGAACCTCTCATTTGAATGAGACACAACAACTCAGGCATTAGTCAGACAGGAGATGAGATGCAGTCCTATAAAATAACCACATTAGTATGAAAAATGAGACATAAAGCAAACTGTCCCCATATGTTGCTATCCGTATCTCAGGAAGATTTTTCTTGAAGTTTTACTGTAATGATCATCAAGGGAGTTTACATGCCCTGGCCTGGAATTGATATTAATCTAGAGGGGAGAAAAGGGGGACAAACTCAGACAAAGAGATATCCAGGAAATAGGGACAGATGGGAGGTAGTTGAAACAAGAAAGTATTGGCAGGGGAGACAGCAAACGCTTTCCACTGAACTGCATTTGGGTACCGAGCATGGTGTTCTCATAAACACAAGGAAAACTGCTTGAGGTCCTGCTACCAAATGCTGCTTACATGCCACGCAGTTGTCTATCCTGCTGCACTACTGATTACTTGCAACAGCTTTTTAATGTAGTTTGGGAGATACAGTATATGTATCATTTCTTTATTACAGTCTTTCAATCATCATCATGATACAAAGAAAAAAACATTGTTTGGAGCAGATGCACTCTTTTATTTGCTAATATGTTCTTGGTTGACACTAATTTGCCACAGCAAAATTTAGCATCCATCTTCAAAATGCTGCTCACTAATGCCATTCCAAAAACCAATGGATATGCAATAAACAGCATCAAACAACTCATAGTAAAGCAGTTTTACTACAGATGTTCATTATGCACATGAGTTGCTGTAGCAGCCTGTGTATTTTGGAGAAATGTTGGAAATTAGTTTGGAAAAGCAGTAATTAAAATTAGTTATTTCTCACAAAATTCAGTAAGATCAGAACCACAGACATGTCGCAGTGCTCAGTTCCCAGGAGTGATTCGAACCCTCTCCCTATCCTTCAAAGAATGTCTATTAATTTTGTTGTAGACTTGGGTATCATATCCAAAGCTACTCTGGATTCCAAAAGACATCATGCTGGCGAGTAGCACATATTTGGACTTTAGAGATTCGGTGCTGTTCTCATTAATACTTCTGAACACGCTCATGATTGCCATTTTCTCTGAAAGCCCCTTTGATACATGCACTGCTTGCTGGATTAACTGTCCTGTGAACTCATGGTCTGTGTTTTGTACCCTAATTTCCTTACAGTGCTATGGAAAGCATTTGTCATGTCCAACGGCTCTGCCCAGTGACTGGATAGATAAGTAGCTTCTGGTGACAGGGACCGACTGGCACTCAGAGCCTCCCCACATGAACAAAACTGAATCCACCATGTGATGAGGATGGCTTCATTTTACATTTTTAAATACAATTTTTAAATTTACATTTTAATGTACATGTTTGGCTGGGTGGCTGGATGAAGGTTTCCTGTCTGGAGTGCAAAGGTACTGAACTCTCTCCTGGAAGGTTGCATGGACTGGTTAAAAGAACGAGGATCACCATCTAGCTGTTCTCAGCATCTCTGTGCTCAGGTCACTACTTGTAACACTCATCAACAGAAGAGCATAGGATTTTTATGAGATGATTTTATGATGAAAATTTCATTGTGTTAAGGGAAAATAAAAATTATTAGTTGGATTTTTTTCCCCAAGTATTTTCCTTTACTTTTAATTTTTGACATAACTTTAGATTCAGTGTTATTTTAACTAAACTGGTTTTATTTTTTTGCTTTTTCCCCATCCGTCCTCTGAATGTGTTAAATATTTCAGTGAACTCTTCTCTAGCAGTATGTCTAGCAGTTTAATGTGTGTGGTCCTTTGTTCGTGATTTGCTCACATTGGATGAGCAAGCATTCAATATTCAGACAAAGCAAGGAGAACATTAATTACCTCCTGTGGTATGTGGACCCTGACAAGCTCTTAGGTACCCTGAGCAAAGGAGAAATGTGTCAAAACAAAAGTGTCCAAACAAACACTGCTGAATTTGGGCAAAATTTGGATCTTAAATGTCAACTTTTTTTTTGTCTTGGACCCAGCTTTGAAGGAGTTTGTGAGAAAAAGTTGGAATCCCCATCTCTTAGTGAGAGTGGAATGTCAGGAATAAGTTCCCTTCCTTCACAGAGCACAAGGGACTACAGAAGGAAGCGGTGAGAAGATGGTATCAATCAGAGTTAAAGGTAACCACAAAATAGCTGTGGAATGAGTTCCTGACTTTGCCTGTGAGTTTTACATGCAGATGTGGCATTCACCAATTCCCAATGACGTCAGTCTGTGTGTTGCAATATCAGGACATGAGGCATGATTGATTAATCTGTAGCTCTGACTCCATTTCCTGACCTAATAATTCCCTGCTCTCCAATGCAGAATATGAGGCTCAAACAAAAGAAAAAAATGGAAAATGTGATCTCCTTACTTCATTCTTTTGAATAGGAAGATAAATGGGCTCCCTATTGAATAAGGCAGAGATTTGCTGAAAAGTGCTAACTATATTTGGGAGTACAGTGTGAATCTATATCCATGAAAAAAGACATCTCTCTGAGTCGCTGATATGTGGCAAGAGAAACATTAAACGCAATTAAATAGCATGCTAAAAACTGGTTTTGGAGTATCTCCATTCCCTTACAGGGCAGTTTGGCTTCTGAAATGACTTTGTTTCTGAAACCTGTGCCTGCACCCTCAACCCATAAAGGCAACTTAATAAACCTTCCAGACCCGAAATGAACATTTTGATGACACTATGAATACAGTATATGCTAAAGATCTTCTATTCCATTTTCTATAACCATAAACAGATATGCTTTAATGGTCTGATGCCTTTACCTTAAAAAATTCCCATTTAGTTCCCTAGAGCTATAATAATAAAAACTGCTGACATTCTGTTTTTATTTTTCAGAGTAAGAAGAACACGTCTTATAAGGGCTTTTCTGTATTTGTCTACTGGCGAGATCAAGCTAGGTCTTAGAATCAGGCATTTTTGTTAAGAAGGCACCTGACGGGGATGTGGCATGGACTTTCAAACTTGACATAGGTGACAGCAAGTCTTTCAACACATGAAGCCTATTCATTTTTTGTCTTGAAAATAGCTTTGTAAATGTCAGCTCTTAAAATTCATTTGCTTCATCTTTGCTTTCTTTTGGCAGTATTTTTATCATTCTGAGTTTGGAGAGAGAAGCCATCCATTTCTGTCAGAACAAACTCACCATGCAGGCAAGGACTCTCGTTTTGCCAGGCTTGCTGTGCCCGTTTCTGGCTTTGCTGGGTTACAGGAGTTCAAGGTCTGGTTTTTGAAACCCCCTACACAGCAGACAGGGAGAATAAGGTCTTAAATTTTTCTGTTTTATTTGGTTTTTAAACTTAAATGCACATAAAATGCAAATGGGGGGTAGCAGGTTGCATTATGTCTAAGAGGGAAAATACTGTCTGCTGCAAAAACTACATCCCTCTTCTGTGGCACGTCCTAAAGTGTCTTACATATTTGAACTCAAATCCGAAATGGCAATACAGAGCTAGACACGGATGCAGCACTTTGCTGCCTATTACAGTAAGTGTTGACATTGTATTGAAAGCACATTTCTTATATTGATCTGACAGAATTCAATCTTCAGATAGCTCAGAACGACCAGCATGGGGTTATTCAGTATCTGCACAAACCGTGTTCTAAGAGTTTTCACTAGGAATGATCATGGCAATCTTTCATAGGCCTGCATTTTTCTATTTTTGCTGATTCTTTTTCTTATTAGTATTTCCTCGAGAGTTTGTGTTCAAACTACATTCATAAAGCCTTTTCAGATTTTAATCTCTTTACAAAAGTTATAATCCCATTCCTTGGTTTTTGTTGTTTTTGCCTACCAGGAACACTCTTACCCTATTGATGTTGCAAGTTGTTTTTTCCCCCTTACCCAGAAGCACAGGAACAGGCACTGTGGACAGCCCGGCTCTGCATCCTGTGTTATACAGTGTCCAAAAGCAAGCAGATGCCTAATGAGTAATGTAAAACTGAAGCACGTACCCAGCGACACTGCTCCAGAATATCCTCCCAGTGGTCCAGGGCCTCGCCGAGGCCGAGGGGAGGCCTTTGCAGATAATAACACAAAACAGGGTTTTTTTCTTGCATGGATTTGTCCTGTCACTTCTTGAGCCCAGGCTACTACAAATGCAATTTAAAAATTCATTTTTAGAGAGGAACGCATAGCACTGGAGCTACAGAAAAATCCCCCGTCACTTTGTAGGTTGACCAAAACCACACTTTGAGTTATCCTCTTCAAAAAAAATGGATAGCAATAACCTGAGGCTTGTCCGGAATGTTTGTGACAGCAGCAGTTAGGCCTGAGCACCGGAAACCATTGCAAAGTGCTTATGATCTCCGGAGTCAGGGGTTTATACGGCTAAGGCAAAGGGAAAGAGAACAGAAGGGGAAAGAGAGCAGAAAGAACTGGGAAACCACTGAAATACAGGAACTGTAGTGAAGATGGTCATGGGGGTACAGGTCCAACCTTTGAGGTCACTAAATCCAGCTGCTTAATACTGGAGGCACTCAGCTCTTGCTGTCCCTGCACGCTGTGGTGAGAACGTCAAATAGCCAGGGCAGGGTTTCTAAGCACAGGTAATACCTTGCTGGAAAAAAAGGCAACAAATGTTCTTTCAGGCACATGAGCCTTATGTTATGTCTGAAGAAAATGAAACAGAGGTTGAGAATAGTATATGCTTGGACCATCATGGTTACAACACTTCTACCATTGCAATTGTCAGTTAATTATTTTTCATTGCTAAGAACCCCTGAGGAGTATGTCAATTTAAACTACAAAACACCAAGAGGAGCTTAATGAAAAATGACACTCCCTGTATAAACCTGAATTTTGTGCAAAGTTCTTGGAAAAATTCTTAACCAAGCCCTGTTATATTTGTATCTTATTTCAGGCTAGGCTTCAGCTTAGTGCTAGAATGGAAGTTAGGTTTAGAAAGTCTGAAAAAAACCTCAGGTCATGATTTTGATCTGAGAGCCGAAGAAATTCCTGGTCAACACCAAGCTTCGGAGATCTGGTGAACATCAGAACCATGCTGGCATCCAAAAATGAGGCAGCTTTCATGGAGCTTCTTCACATTCTGTAGAAAGTTTTCCTGAGGAACTGAGGCCCTGACCCAGTAAAATCTTTCCAGGCTGGGAGCCTGTTCTGTAGTCCCCTGTTCATACTGTCCTCTAAGCCGTGACTTGTCTCCTCCTGAGCCAGAATGGCCTCTCGCAGTTGCAAGGTGAGCATTTCCCCCTTTTTCATACTCCCACACTTCTCAGCAGAAGTTTCAAATCTTTATTCTTCCAAGAAAAGGCATGTTAGAGGAGGAACAATCTCCCCTTGGATTCCGCTCAGCTTAACTTCTCCAGCATGCAGCTCTGCGTGTGATTGTACCAAAGAGTCAGGGACTTTTCCACCTCACACAGGTTGTCAGGGAATAAAACTCATTATGGAATTTGGAAATGGGAAAATCAGCCTTTCTACAGACTGGGAAGTGAGACTGAGCTGGAGTTCAGAGACAAATGTAAAGGAAAACAGGGGCTGAGCAAGGGCTGAAGCTCAGACCTCCCACACTAGGTTTGGGTCTTGTCTCGGAGAACATCTTACACCCTGGAATTCAAGGGGTGTGGTAAGGTGAATACCACACTTTGCCCATTTAATAAACTTACCTCCTGTGAGGGACTGTTAGGTGTGGATTCTGCAGTGGATTGGATTCTGCTGGGCAAACGTTATAGAATCACAGAATAACAGAATCATTAATGTTGGAAAAGACCTTCAAGATCTTCAGGTCCAACTGTTTACCCAACACCACCATGTCCCCTAAACCATATCCTGAAGTGCCACATCCACACGTTTTTGAACACTTCCAGAGATGGCGACTCCACCACCTCCCTGGGCAGCCTGTTCCAATGCCTGACCACCCTCTTGGTGCAGAAATTTTTCCTATTATCCAATCTAAACCTCCCCTGGTGCAACTTGAGGCCATTTCCTCTTGTCCTATTGCTGGTTACTTGAGAGAGGAGACCAACACTCACCTCACCACAACCCCCTTTCAGGTAGTTGTAGAGAGTGAATGACTGATATCTATATGAAGGGGAGACATTACAGAGCCGATTAAGTAAATATTTGCTTTTAAGTATCTGCATACCAATGCTTAGTTTTATGAATATGAATTCTCAAGATCTCTGTTTTTATGATCCCATTTCAACGAGGGCAATTACTTCCATTCTGTTAATGAGGAAAAGACATAACAAATATTAAGATACTATGCGAATAGAGTAAGATCAAAGGTGTAAATCACCAACTGGAACGTATTTTGTCCTCGCTTTTATTACTGGATGCTATTTGCATATAGAAGCATTTTTTTGGTTTAAGATTTATTTCTTTTCTTGCTGCTGATTCTTACTTGAGGTCATAATCCTCCTCCTGTGACATCACAATTGATTGCTGGGGAAAGCATTATCACGTCGTACTTCAGAGATCAGAGGTTCAGGTGAAGGAATGAGAAGCTCCTAAGTAGAACCTGTTTTTATACTCATGTCCCATGTATTCAGGTATTAATGCTGAAAGGATTTTTGTCACCTGTGTGTCCCTCATAAGAGAGTGATTCTTTGCTACCATATGCTACAGCTCCGTAAAACAAATAACTTATTCACAAGTTATAAAGATCAGAAAGAAGCAATGTACCATCAGCTTCATGCACAATCAGCACAAATGAGGAAACAGTCCCTCTGTGGACACACCTTTATTTGAGGTCCCTGCAGGACTCGCACACCTCTCTGCCATGATAGGTAGTGTTACAGCTGGGAAAGGGGATTTCTATGAACTGTGGAAGTGCTCCAGGACGTGAGGTTGATGGGTCTCTGACTCAGGTCCAGTTATGGCTCCAGTTCAGCAAAGCACTTAAGCCGCGTTGACTTTGCTTCAGTGAAACACATCTGTGTTTTGCAGAGTCCCTGCTGCTGAGCTGCACCTGGGATTGAACACAAAGGTAGTTTTGATCATTCAGGGGATGTTGTCAGTTTTAAACATATATTAATAAAGCAAAACAGCCCCCAAACACTGAGTTTATTTTCCATTGATATGGATAATGAGTTATTCAATTACAACTCAAATGTGCTTTCCATTTCCATTACTTTCCACTCGCTCTGCCAGATGACCACAGTTTGGTGTTTTTCTGTTTGGGAAATGAAAATAGATTAGTCTGTCTCACTTCTGATAACAGCGTGATCCTAATAAATTTCACTTGGAGGTTCTTGTATGTCAGCCCAGTACTTGAAATCTCCAGCTATAGTTGCCACAAAGAGACATTAGCAAAGATAATTTCCATTATGAGTTAAAAAAATTGCTAAATTGCTTATTTTAATCCAAAGCTTTCATTGCTATAAAAAAAAATATTTTGGTCATGTCTGACTTTTAATTGGTTAAAAAAAATCCTGTACTAACTTTTAGAAAGATTTGCTACTCTGTGCTCTAAACCTATTTGCTTTCCTCCTGCCTCCCATTCACTCTCTTCTTATAAAATCTGTAGCTATTACATTTTGCTGAATACAGTGTGTGTCTGACACACTATCGGCACCCTGCTGCTGGGCAGGCTCCCAGTGCCGGCTTGTAAAGGAACGAGCGAGCACACGAGAGGGCCCCAATCTGATCTGGCACCGTTCCCGGAGAGAAATGGAAGATGCTCTGTGACTAATTCTGGTTCATTTTCCCTTCTATAAAGAAAGTACACTTTTTCGTTTACTCCATTGGGAGGGATAAGCTGATTTCATTTCAGACCTGTATTACTATATTTTAATGTATCAATTCATTCCTCTACTATGGGCAAATATCTGTGATACAGGCTGTCTTTATAACTATAGTGTATAATCTGTTTTATCCACTGCACATGCCAGATTCTGTTTTGAAGTAGGCAACAGTTTCATTATATCACTAACATTATCATTTCAATAAAGTCTCTTCACAAAATGCTTCCAATTCACCTGTGCAGAAGTTAGCTATTTCTTGATTTGCCATCTAAGGAAACTATTAAGATTGCTGGCAATTTTTCTTATCTTTTCTTTTTCTTTGGCTAAATCTCCTCTCTGACAGAAATTAGGCTTACATTTCCATGTAATAATATGAAAATTTTTCTATTTGCCATGAAAATTTTGGAAGTGTTCTTGAAAAACTAAGTATACAAAGCCCCAGATAATTTGGCTACTTGGAAATTATTACTGTCTTATACCATTAAATTTATCATTTATTTGGTGATCTGTTTGTTTCTCTGAGCTATGTTTCTTAATTAGAATATGCACCCCATAATGCATCACTTTCCTTCCCTGAGAGAAAAGACTCACAAACCATGTTGTCCAACAGGAAAGAAGAATGGAGGAAAATATCCAAATCAAATAGCCACCTCAGGCTGGAGTTCCCATCCGAATGACATCTGCTTCTGTCCAACTTTATTGCCACCTTCCTCCTAGAGGGAAGGGATTATATTGTGGCATATGAAGTGTAG
>NW_010535549.1:77778-86076 GCF_000687285.1 Phaethon lepturus
ACTTAAACAGGAAGGTAGGAGCAAAGGGCAGGAAAACCACATTCCCAGAATGGAACAGTCTTCTCTGAAAGTGCTTAGTGCTTGAATTAAAGTTTGAGGTTAAGGGGCAAGTTATGGGTGAAACATTTAGGAATTCCAGCAAAAACCCATTTTTCAACCAGCTTTAAAACCGTGTTTACAAATCTAACCTTAATGCTAGTTATTGACATTCTTCTCCCACAGGATATTGATCCAGCATATGCAGTGTTGGAAGCTTGCAGAAATCTTTAATTTACAACTAAATTGCTTGACTGAGTTAGTGGGGGCTGTGTCATAGAGGGAGGACTACGCTTTTGGGGAAACTGCTCCAGAAGCTCATGTCTTAAGTTTGATTCTGTGGAGTGATGGAGAGATAACTTTTAAGTTCTGACAGAAAAATATGATATTTGCCAGGGATAGAAACACATAACTGGGGTAGAATTGCAAGATATAGCCAATGTCAAGGCAGGACAGCCAGAGCAGCTGTGTTGTCTCAGAAATAGGGCAGGAATGTGGTCCAGACACTTCAGTTGCCATCTGACCCTCTGTGTCCCCCTTGTTCAAGGAGTCAGAGGCATGGTTTCCTGTATGCCCAAGCAGCAAAGGCGAAAACCTTGCTGATAAATCATCTCTCAGGCGGGTTTTATTCTGCAGGTAGACACACTGCAGAAATAGGGCAGCTCCTGCCTGTGGAGCACAAGGACCTTCTGCTGCCCTTTGTGCAATGCAGATGCAACCTCCAATGAGTTCAGGGGAAAATCCCCCGTTTTAGGAAAGAGTACTCTTAATTCATTCACTGTACTTTAAACCAAGGTATTCCCCTGCACCTTACCTCCTCACTCCGTGTTGGGACCTCGTTCAGGTCTATCAGCAACCAAACAGGCTTCTTGGTTGCTTCTCATCTCCCCTACTGCTGTGTGGGCTCCCTCATGGAGCCCCGTTCAACTATCATGGCTCAGGCACATCAATGTCTGTAATTAAGTCACAGTGGACTTTGAGACCTCTGCTTCGCCTGGCTGAACGATCAGGGCCATGTGTACAGCTGGGTTCACTGAGAAACTCTGCACTAGTCCAAGGCAAGGCTTTAATTCAATACTTTAACTTCGTAGTGAGTCACTTTAATCCCTCTGCTTCCACACTCCTACACCAGCCTTCACCAACATAAAGCTCCATCCAGGCATTGCCCAGTGCTAGTTGAAGGGGAACTGAGAGCTACTGCTCCCCTGTGACTCTTCATTTTCTTATGTGAGCATTTTGCAATGCATGTCGTAGACCACATTTTAATTTCTCAGTCACCAAGAAGTGAGAAATAACATGCAACTGTCAGAGAAGTACAGTAGTCCATGGAAGGGCAGCAGTGCAGGGTCCAACCCACGTCTCCTTGTTCCTCGGCCAGCGCAGCACCCTCCCGATCAAAGCCGCATTGTCCCAGCAAGTGCCGCTGAGACATGGGACAAGCACGTCGGGCAAATCAGCGCGACTCCTGTGACCCCTCAGGGATCCACCACACCTCGCGCCCTGCCCAGCAGACCCTGGGTCGAGCGTCATGTTTATGCCCTCAAACCCTGCCGGTGTTGCCTTGTTTTTCCATTTCCTCCACCACCCACCGTTTCCCTTCCGAGTCTCTCCCCGCACACACCCCCATCAAACACGTGTCAAGCTGTGCTTATTTGGACGGAGCAAAGCATTTCAGCAAAAATGTCTTCAACAGTGGAGCTGTACGGGGTCCACGAGAGGAAAGGCATGTGGATAAGGCACTAGGCAGGAAATCTGCTGTTTGGCTTTTGCGCTGACCCGCTGCCTGACTCAAGGCCAGCCCCATTGGAACTGCTCTCTCCCAGGCAGGTCCGTGGGGATGACAAGCCAGCTCTCCGTGGGGAGCGGGTCCCTGTGCGCTCCCGCAGCGCGGGGCAGAGCTGTGCAAGTCGCGGGAGCAGCCGGGCTGAGCTGGTGGCCATGCGCCGGAGGCCGCTTTCCCCTTCCTCGCAGTCTGATCCTGGTTCCTCGGGCAGCTCATTTAGAGCCAGCTCAGATATCCACAGGCTCACTGCGGTGTGGAGTGTAAACAGGAGCTTAATCCCATTACGGGCCAGAGCAAACCCACTGAGGCCAAGCATCTCGAGCTGGCTAAAGTACGAACGCAAGACAAGCCATCACCATTACACCCTCTTCTCCAGTGTGTGAGGCAACTCTGAATTGCTCCCTACTTGAAATTGAAGCTGGTGGCATTTTACACCAGTTTAAACCAGTCGCAACAGGAGTGAATGACAGAGCGCCATGGAACATGGCAAAGGAACCAGCCCAGGACCACCTCTGAGTTTGCCAAGTCACTGTGAGGACGTAGCACAAGTAAAAAGCAAGCCCTCATCCACGTCACTGACGAGTAACACTCGCAGTTACTAAAACAGAAAGGACTTTAAACGACTGATTTATTTCCCATTAGCTGGGTTGCTCTATATTCTTTGCAATTCTCCCAGGCTGGGCTGTAGAAATAAACCAGTCAGGTTCACTTTTATTCAGCGTTGGTTTCTAGTCAGGGTGCTTTGCGAGACTCTTGGGCTCGAATCAGCAATAATTGGGCTATAAATGATGAAGGGAAAAACAAGGAGGAGAAGCAAGGGAGAGCGGGGAATCTTAAAATTCCCAAACTATTCCTGCTTTACCTGTATTTTGCAAAGGGCTGTTTGGAGGCAGATTTTGGGCCAAAATGGCTTCTAGCAGCAGACTTTGATGATTTTTTTTCTCCACAAGGCAAAAGAAAATAATTTAAAAATGCCAAACAGCACTGGTGAGCTCCATACGCTCTGACAGAGCTGCTTCTCCTCAGGTGAACTGATGTGCAACCAATTATACTAAAGAGAGTGTGGTAGATTTACTTTTCCGTGGTACAAAAAAAAGCTTGCCATGTTTTCCCCCTGCACTTTCTTTCTCCTCCAACAAAAGAAAATATTTGATCCGAAAGTCCTAACCTTAACAATCTTCTGACTACCATAAAAATGGTAAACATGCAATTAGAAATCACTTTTATCTGGTCAGGTATGCTGAGGCTTGTTTTGCATTTTAAGGAAATCTGGCATAAGTTTTGCCTCAGGTTGGCAGTCTCTGTGCTCCCGACTTATTTCTGAGTACATTTCCTTTTGAGGCAAAACAAGGAGGAATACACCGCAACTTTTATCATGCAGTTATCTGCATTCCTGGGCAGTGTCACTGTCTAGTGTGTCTGACTCATTCAGGGTCTCTGTGAAGCTTTATGCTTCCATAGGGGCCTCTTCGCATTCTGTTTTATTTTAGACAAAATTAGGCTCCAGTGAACTTTAGTCTTTAGAGGGAGGCATATGACATAAATGGGAGGATGGCATACTGTGTGGCAAATGTGGCCACATCTCCTGTCTGCCTGTCATTTTATTACTGAGATATAGATACCTGGGAAATATAAGCCTACCTACAAACAAATGAAGCTTAAAAAGAGAAGAAAATCTTTGTTATTCATTACAAGCAGTGACATTTGCTATGCACTGCAGCTGCAGAGGTACTCTGAATGACCATGGATACAGAAGTATATTTTGTGCTCAAATCGAGCAATAACTTCGAGGAGGTAAAGTAAAATTCATTTAACCTTTGCTTATCTGACAAGCCAACTCTAATTATCAGGGTTCCTGTGAAACAATTAAACTGGTGAGGTATCCTATGTTATTTCTCCCTTATGCATCAAGTTACCAGATCAAACAGCTGCAACATCTGAAGGTGCAGAAGGAGGATAGACGAGAGATGGGTGGTCGCTGTAAGAGAAGGGTAGCATTAAATCTGTGTAAGATGTGCAGGGTAAGTAGTTCAGTCTGTGTCTGTAAAGGGAAGAATGGAGGATATTTGCTGACGATAGGCGCATTCATTTTTAATAGTGGATTTTCTTGTGCCTGAGCTTTCACTGTTTCATAAAATGATTTCTATGCTTTGATATACGTGATGAGTAAACCTTGACAGAAAGCTTACTTTTGATTCAGTTGTGCTAAATATTCCCAAAACATGACTAGAACCTGGACCCTACCCAATGTGTCTGGACTATTAATCTCAAGAACCTCAGAGTTTGAGGTTCGAAAGAAATGTCTACTTTGTGCTTGCTTTACACATCTCTGCAGATTGCCATTGGGTAAAGGCAGGGTAACAGCAGGACTTGTTTGTCTTAATCACTGAATCAAACGTAATGCCATTCCACGGGATACTGAACAACGGGGAAAGTTAAGCAAAATTAAGACGATAACACTGGGCTTCAGTAACAGTCATACAGGGGCCAGAGGAAAATAGTTCAAAGGAGATATTTGTGAAAAAGAAGTGAATGGGGTCAGGGAAAGGTAATTCATGCCAAAGATAACCCGAATCTGCGACAGTCTTTCATCGCAGGGGGCACTGAGGATACAAAGGAAATGTTCAAACTACATAGGAGCAAAGACTGATAAGACTTGCACTGCAGAGATTAAGGTATCAGTTTCCAGCCAAAGGGATCTGGGGATTGGATCATTATTGTGCTATTAGCGGTTGGCTGGAGATAAACAAAACAAATGTTTATTGCCAGAAGAAACAGCTCTTAGAGTTTAACTGGCTTTGCTAATTTGAAATTCCCTTGAGCAAGAAGGCAGCCTTTCATTGGAGCTGGAGTCCTCACAAGATAATTTCAGGATGCTAAAAAGAATAAAAGTATTTCTTTTTCACTATGCAATATATGATGATTTCTCCCGTATCCTCTGCAGGATTATTTTCTGTATTACTTACCTTGTATTTCTCAGTCTAAATTAATTAATACAGGATGCTCCTCAATATTTAGGGGGCACTCGTTTGAGTGTGTGAACTTCCAGGCCCAGGACAATATCTGCATGAGCTCTTATTATTTGTCTTACCAGAGAAAAAATGACTAAGCCTCTTAGCGGGAGTACAGGGACACCCTTTTACCATTGGTAAGTCTCATGGCTGTGCAGAACTGAGGGGGACACCAGAGCTCACCAAGGCCAGATCTTGGTTCTCAGAAGCTGGGGAAATTCCAGATCTGGCCAGTGTTTTTCTCTAGATGTTCATCTGTGGAAAGCAACAACAGCAAGAAAAAACAGAGCTAGTGTCACGTCTCACTCAGTACAGGCTGCAGAACCTGTGTTCAGGAGGGGAAGACTGAACTTCAAAGCTTTGCACCGTTCCATTGCAGGGCTATAGTCAAGGATATTCTGGCAACGAGAAAGCCTGTGTTTTTTGCACCAGGAGGATCTTTGAGCAGAAGATGCCAGCAGTCTCTGGCAACACCCCTTTTATTTCCCCAGTGCTGTTCTGCCAGCAGAGGAAGGAGAGACCTGCTTTCCCACAGTGAGGAATAAGTAGACTGCCCAGTAAGACAAATTACAGCAGTGTGAACTGAGAGGACCAAGCGGGCCAGGAAAAGAGCCTGGATTGTGCAATCACTTCCAGGAAACTAAATGTTCCTTATAGTAAAAGTGAATTTTTTTTCTTCCTTTCCTTATAATGGCTAGTGCCGCGATTAACATACCAGATTGCACATGGAGCCTCAGCACAAGACATCAAAGCCTTTCCACGCAGGTTCTTCTCTTGCTCTGTCTTTTTAGTGTATATGGTGCCCTGAGGTTATACCAAGCAGAACTGCAGAATGCCTCATGAGCAGTTTAGATGGGAAGCTGAAGGTTTTCTCCAGCCCCATGAAAAATGAGAGAGACGATTGTTTCAAACAGGAGCAACTCTCAGGAGCCCCGCAGCCCCCAGGATGCCCTTAAATAATGTAACCCATACGGAACAAAATAATGAACGGGGCAAAAATGATTTTTTTTTTTTTTTTCCTTCCCGAAGTCACATTCTCTCTTAGAGACTCCCTGCCACTTTCATGCAGGAAAGTGTGACTTTTTAGGCTGGACTCTGAATGCAGCAACAGTGTCATCGACAAACTCAGGGCTTTCTGGTTGGAAATATTAAAACACTTCAGCAAGTCCATTTAGCAGCTTTCCTACACATTCAAGGAACCCCTCAGACAGGGTTCAGCTGGTGCACAATGATTCTCACTTTCCTTAAAATTATTCTGCTGGTCAGTTCAGCTGCTCTAATTTTCCTGTTTTGTGTTTATTAAAATACCTTCTTTACTGTCCACAGAAGAAAAATCAGCCTGACTGCATCTGCGGCAGTGGCATTTTGCCTTCTACCTGTTATTGTACCTATTTGTCTCCAGCAGCAGTCAGCATGTGGGTGGTTTGGAGAGAGATTTACAGGCTGATATTTTATTAAGGTTCCTTTTTATTCTGTAATTTAACCGGGGAGATTGAAACATTGTACATTATTTTGCCTGTGGTAAAATAGACCTATTTTAGCTTCTTTTTTTCCCCTTCTTCTGATTGTTCATTAATATTCAGAGTTTATCTTATCTATTCCCCTCTTCATTTGGTTTGTAAATGATTCCTTTGCTTGCTCTTTTATTTTTAAGCCTGTTTTCAACTTTTATTTAATATTCTTGGTACATTTTTTCCTGTTTGTTATTAAATTTTGAGTTAGACTTTTAAGCTTATCCCTTTTCATATTCATTCCTTGAAAAGCCAGCTGCTCTTTTTCTCTGTCTTCTACAGAGAGTGCGTGAACACAGAGAAATGGAGCTGCTCCTCCAGCATGCTACAGATTGCTAACGCTGGTCTAGCTTTCTCACGTGCCAAGAGCAGGGGCTGGGCAAACTTTAGCCTTTCACCCCCCGTTAGATGTGTCATTGTAATAAGCAGAAACAGGCACTAGTGTACGAAACCTCTGTTCAGGTGATGGGGTGTGCATCACGCTAGCAACCCTACGGGAGCTATATGAAGGCAGGTTTTCAACCCAGACATTTTTTTTCAGCTATCATTCCCTCCACACCTCCCCACTGGCATCCCTAGTGGATCTACACTTTGGTGTACTTGCTGGTGACCTGTACGGTTGCTATCATGCACGCTGAAGTGCATGCTCTGTGTCATCCGGGCTGCGGACACCTGATCTAAGGCTGAGGTCTCCTCTAGTCTCATCACACATTGGCTTTACAGTGTGTTTGTCTTGTCTTCCCACCTCTACTGGATGATGTTCGCATATTGCGAAGGGCGAGGACTCTCATTCCAAATAAATGATCCTGCCTTGGTGTAGCTGTGCTGCCTCCAGAGAAGCTATCCCAACCTTAGAGCACTCTCAGGCATGCCCTAAGCCTGCTTGTCCTTGGCTGACTACTTCATCAGGGCCTGTTTAGTTTGACGTCGTACTTATTTTAATTAAGATTCCAGTCATTCAGTTTTGCTGTCTTACTTGTCTCCTATCTTATCAGTCCTTGAGCCTACTGGCTCTCACGAAGCACTTTCCCCTCTTCATTTCAAAGAGTTTTTAGATCTGACAAAAGTAAAATTTGCCTCCCTGCCGGCACTGCTTCTCTCCAGCTTCCCCAAACCTGCCCCTGCGGGGTTCGCTCTCGCAAGAGAATTGCAAAGATGTCCCACTGGGCCCTGTGTTCATTTTTCTCTTGTTTTCATCTTAATTCCTCTCTATTTCATTTTTAATGTCTTGAATTCCCTCTATTAAGCACCTATAGGCCAATCTAGCTCCCTTCCTCAGCTCCTTCTTCAGCATCTTCAGCAAAGCCACACACCCCCAGAGCAGGCACCACTCAAACATCATCATGGTCTGGTACAAGGTTGGATTCTGAATTCACCTGTCATCATGGTTTGAAGCACAGTTTGTTTCTCAGTACATGATACCATTTATACAAAGAATGGACTATCTTGACAAATTTTTTGCCTATTTTTTTTCTATGCTGCAACATAGCACACATTTAAGGATGCAGGTGCACCTGACCTTATGTCTTGCTGTCTGTACCACGCAATGTCAAGTGTATCAAAGGAGCTCCAAAAATAATGTGTAATAATCATGTGATTGATGAGCAGTACACGGTGAAATTGACATTTACGGGAAAATGGAAAAATTTAACACAGGAATATTACATTATTTAGCAATGGAGGACATATGAAAGCTGAGACAGACAGATACAATTCTGAAATATCATACAGTTTGTCGGGAGCAATGACAATATTGGAATCTTGCAGTGGCATTTGTTATTGTCAGAGGCAAGTCAGTAGACTAGATGGAGCCAACTGTGATCCATTATGACAATGACTAAACCCTTAGAGACCAAAACAGTCTTTGGGTTGCTTTGCATACAGTTACCACAAGCCCAGCTTGTGCTGGACACGAGTAAGGTACCAGTATATGTTTTGTATATATGATCTTCCTGCT